>NW_028253325.1:0-229507 GCF_964263255.1 Lissotriton vulgaris
AGCCATGGGTAATTAAAACTGTGCGGATACGCCACATGGCTACCAGGAAATGCGACCCTCTGGGCCGGTCACCCCACTCACCGCGCACACTGCCCGTGACTGAGCCCAGGCTGCCCCGATCCCGCCGAGTGCCGCCGCTGCCCGCAGCTGTGCTCCTGCTCCCTGACCATTGTTTCTTGCCTCTGTTTCATCTTATCATATTTGCCTGAACGCATGTTTCCTGCCTCTGTTTCGTGTTGTATTATCTGCCTCTGTTGCGTGTTTGGCTCTGTTGCGCCTGTCGTATTTCCCTCTATTGTGTTACTGTGTATTTTGCCCCCGTTTTCTCGTCATTGCCTTTATTTGCGTCGTTGCATCCCTCTTGTTGTGCCCAGCCACGTTCCCGCCCTCTCCCCGCTCCCCACCACTGCTCCCCTGCGGCTCGCCCCTTTCTTTTCTGTATCCCTCCCATTGGCCGCCCCGCCTCCCAGCTGCTTCTCCCTCCCACTTGGCCATTTATGGCGGAGTGCAAGCGGTGGTGAGCAGTGACCTCTGACCCTCTGGGCCGGTCACCCCACGCACCGCGCACACTCCCCGTGAGTGAGCCCAGGCTGCCCCCGATCCCGCCGAGTGCTGCCGCTGCCCGCTTCTGTGCTCCACCTCCCTGAACGTTGTTTCTTGCCTCTGTTTCGTCTTATCATATTTGCCTGAACGCCTGTTTCCTGCCTCTGTTTCGTGTTGTATTATCTGCCTCTGTTGCGTGTTTGGCTCTGTTGCGCCTCTCGTATTTCACCCTATATTGTGTTACTGTGTATTTTGCCCCCGTTTTCTCGCCATTGCCTGTATTTGCGTCATTGCATCCCTCTTGTTGTGCCCAGCCACGTTCCCGCCCTCTCCCCACTCCCCGCCGCTGCTCCCGTGCGGCCCGCCCCTTTCTATTCTGTATCCCTCCCATTGGCCGCCCGCTCCCACCTCCCAGCTGCTCTTCCCTCCCACTTCGCCTTCCAGATACCCAGACCTTCCAGCTCTGGGTATCTGCATTGTCTGGAGTTTTTTATTAATGTTGGGAGGGTGGGCTTGATAATACATCCTTGTTAAGTCCCATAGAAGCCTATGTTCTGGTGCTATCATGGGGTTCTATGGGAAATAACAAGGCCGTATCATGAAGCTCATTATCGCCGTTTTTTCAGCAGTTTCTTGACAATAAAACGGAGATAATTATAACACCGGTCCTGGATAATATGCACCTAAGTTTACTGGTAAAAAAAAGAGCAATGGTCCATATTATCAACAAAAGGCGATACATTATCGTCGTATTTATTGGCAGGAAACTGCAGATAAAGCGGAGATAATGGGCTTGATAATATGTACTTGTGAATAACCATAGCAGCCTAGGTTAGAATCAGTACATGGGCTGCTATGGGAAGTTACAAGGGCATATTATCAAGCACATTATCGCCGCTTTATGGGCAGTTTCCTGTCGATAAAAGCGGCGATAATGTATCGCCTTTTGTATGTAAAGCTTTCCATTTTTTTGGTGTAGCAGTTGTACTCTCTTCGCATGATCAGCGTCGTTTTGAAGTTCACGTTTTTTTCTTCAAGTTCAACAAGCAAACCTTTCTTTATATCACTTAGTAAATCTGTCGCTTTGTTTTCCCGGTCCGTGTGATTCATCCGGTGCTGTACTTTTGTACAGTATTAATAGTCATATTTTTTATATATTTATTAGAAAGGTAGTGCTGAGGCGCAAACGTTGATTACGTACTCCGTCCACCGCCATTTTAGTAGTTTCTCACCGTTGTATTTATTATATCAGTTATTTAGAATTCAGTAGTTTTCAATCGTAGTCTTGAATATTTTACTATATTATTTCAACATTAGTTTTATTGTGGACCGTCATACCCCTCCCCCACAAAATAAAATAAGTATGTAGTTTTTTTTTTATTAACTTTTATTAAACAATAAATTTAAACGAAACTCAATTATAACTATATTAGAACTGGAAAAATAAGTTAAACAATGTTATAAAGAAATTGGGAAATGGATTCCAAAAGGTGTCCAATTGGTAATCTGTGAAAGAAAAAAGAAAATTAGAGATTAGAATTATGTAGATGTGAGTAAATGAGCTGAAGCATTACAAGTTGTGATAACTCTACAGTTTTACGTGTTCAGTATGACTGGTATATTCCTGTTCTGTTATAGTGCTGCGTTCAAGTGGTGTCTATATGGAAGTGCCTACTGCGTTACTGACGCCCGTTATGGCGACTTATTTCTAATGCGTTCCTATGAAGGATTTGTAGATCTAGGCCTCTGTGCTTACCGTTGTATAAAGCTTGCGGCAAACATTGCAGCCACTGGGATGGACAACTTCAGGTGGGCTGATCTTCAAGACGTCCAACCAGACAGCAGTGTCTAAGTTTAAGAGAGATAGAGAAATGATGTCACATAGAGTGAGAGAGAGAGAAAACATTAAAACTGTGTCGCAGAGTCTGGAGTTGAGATTTTTTGTTTAACCAGACGTAGATTTACTAGCTCTTTTCATCACTTTACCCATGTTAAAAGTGACTCAAAAGTGGCGTTATAAGGTTGATGATCTGTTTTTGGAATGGAAATGGAAATGGAAAAAGAACTTAATAGAGCGCGCTGCGGCCAAGCGGCTTCCTGGCGCTAGGGGCTTGACCAGACTCACAGAGGGGAACCGGGGAGGCTAACCAGGAAATGCCTGGGAAAACAGGAAAGTTTTAAGAGCTTTTCGAAAGTGAGAGAAGATGGGGATAGAACGAATAGAAAGAGGAAGACTGTTCCAGAACCGGGGGGCCAGAACCGAAAAACGGGTGCCCCCTGTTCTGGATTTATGGAAACGGGGGATGTGCAGGAGGGAAAGAGAGGAAGAACGGAGAGTGCGGTTGGGGACGTGAGGAGTGATGAGAGATCCGATAAAGAGAGGGGCTGAGTGAGTGTGAGCCCGAAAAGCCAAGCAGGCCAGTTTAAAGAAGGATCTAAGGTGCACAGGAAGCCAGTGAAGGGACTTGAGTGCAGGGGTAATGAGCGCAGATTTAGGGAGACGAAGAATGAGGCGGGCTGCCTGATTTTGAATGGCCTGGAGACGGCGGGTTTCATAAGCGGGTATGCCCACGTACCAGCCATTCCCATAGTCAAGGCGGGAGGTGATGAGAGCCATGACTATGGTTTTGAGGGCGTCCGTAGAGAAATACCGGGAGATCTTCCGGATGAGGCGGAGGGACAAGAAGCAGGAGGATACAACGGAGCTAATTTGGGCATGCATGGACAGGTCGTGACTGACCTTGATGCCCAAGGTTCGGACTGAGGAAACCGGTGAAGGGGGGGAACCAAAAGAAGGGGGTCAGTGAACCGTTTTTCAGACTGTTGTAACCTATCTGTTGTCACTGCTCGGAGGTAATTATACATGTTATAGAGAAGCTGCTGTACACTACGCACTCTGGGCAATAATATCAAGCCTGGCCGACAAAAATGATTGCCACTTTCTTGACTATGAAAGTTTCGCTAATGGGTTTGATAATATGCTCTATGGAATTCCAATCGATGTCAGATGTCCTTCATATCTAACATGAGCTTAGATTGGAATTCCATAGAGCATATTTTCAAACCTATTATGGCCACTTTAGCGGCAGTTTGCTGCCGCTAAAGTGGTGATAATTTTGTCGCCAAGGGTTGATAATATGGCCCTCTCTCGGTTCAGAAATAAAGCTAACACTACCGTTTTACGAGTACAGTGTACCTGGTACATTTTACTTGTTATAGTGCCGCGTTCAAGTGGTGTCTATATGGAAGTGCCTACTGCGTTACTGACGCCTGTTATTGTGACTTATTTCTAATGCGTTCCTATGAAGGATTTGTAGATCTAGGCCTCTGTGCTTACCATTGTGTAAACTTTGCGCCAAACACATTAGGAAGTGGAGTTCACAACTTAAGTTTAGCAGATCTTCTACACGTCCAAGCGAACAGCATTGTCTAAGTTTAAGAGAGAAAGAGAAATGATGTCACAGAGAGTGAGAGAGAGAAAACAACATTAAAACTGTGTCCCAGAGTCTGGGGTTGAGATTTTTTGTTGAACCAGACGTAGATTTACTAGCTCTTTGCATCACTTTAGCCATGGTAAAAGTGACTCCAAAGTGGCGTAATAAGGTTGATGATCTGTTTGTCAGACTGTTGTAACCTATCTGCTGTCCCTGCTCAGAGGTAATTATACATTTTATAGAGAAGCTGCTGTACACAACGCACTCTGGGCCATAATATCAAGCTTGGTCGTCAAAAATTATTGCCACTTTATCGGCAGGAAAGTGTCGCTAAAGTGGCGATAATGGGTTTAATAATATGCTCTATGGAATTCCAATCGAAGCTCATGTCAGATGTCCTTCACATCTAACATGAGCTTCGATTGGAATTCCATAGAGTTTATTATCAAACCCATTATCGCCAGTTTCCTGACGGTAAAGTGGCGATAATTCTGTTGCCAAGGTTTGATAATGTGGCCCTCTCCTTTCATAAATAAAAGTTACAGCACAGTTTTACGAGTGCAGTGTACCTGGTACATTTTACTTGTTATAGTGCCGCGTTCAAGTGGTGTCTATATGGATGTGCCTACTGCGTTACTGACGCCCGTTATGGCGACTTATTTCAAATGCATTGCTATGCACGCTTTGTAGATCTAGGCTGCTGTGCTTACCTTGTATAAAGAGTGCGGCCACCGGAGTTTACCACTTGACTTGAAGTCTGCTTCTATACGTCAAAGTATATTCAATTAGTTGCAGAGAATTCCATTGCTGTTGCTCGATAGGCTGTAGTTGCTTCTGAACGATGTTTGGTGAAGTACACAAAAGGACATTTTGATTAGTCATTGAAACTGAGTTGCGTACCTACTATCAAAAGTGAATTTTAATGTTGGTTCTTAATATTCCGTAGTTAAGACTGTTGCAGAGAGCTCCAGCAAACAAAGGAAGATCAATAAGTTGATAAAGGCCTGGGACGGCCTCGTGACGCAGAAAAAAAAATACTATCATGTACGCACAATTAATAATAATAGGGGCCTGAGCACGTGGCGTAGTACAGAAATACGACACAGAAATTTATGCACGCACAATTATTAAGATTAGAGGTGTATAGGACCTCGTGACTTATAAAGAAATATTTCAATTATGTAAGTACAATTTAAAACTATTGAGGGGTAGGAAAGCCATATGAAGGATAAAAAAATAGTATTATGCATATACAATTTACAGTGGAGGCTGATGTTGTGACGTCTTCTCTTACCTTTGTTTCTGTTGTCTTTTGTCGTGTCTTGAAAGGCTTTGGTTTCTCTGAGTCTGGGGTGTTTTCGACAGTTTGTGTGTCATTGCAGCAGAGGCAGGCAAAAGAGACCGTGCTCACGTCAGTGCTCGCATTATATGGGAACCGCAGGGGTTGACCAAACCAAGCCCAGGGCCATCATTGGTAGCGTTTTCACGGTCTATAAGAATGATGGCCCTGGGGGAGATCACATTGGCTAATGTATTGGTTTCCAGGCTAAATGAAAGCAAGCATGCTTGGTGGTGGCATGTGGGTAGTGTGGGGGGGCGTGCACCGCGCATATGCAAGTGTGAGTGTGTGCACCAACAATTAACAACAGAGAGAGATGGGGGTGGTGGTATCATGTGCGCAGAGGCAGGCCCAGAATCGGATCTGCAATGAGTCAGCACTTCTAATCATTCTTCTTAGCGCGCTCTGAGCTGTGATTTGTCACTGAAAGATGATCGCACCATAGTTTGTACTGCTTATCACACTCAGCGTGTACCTGCGCATAAAGTACGAATATGCTTTGATGTTACGCGTCGCATTAAAGCTTCAGTGTGATGTCATGTATGGCGTTCTGTACGCGAAAGGGGGCAATGTTTGTACTTGGTTTAAAACATTTATTTATGTATTTAATGTAGAAACTAAGGTCAGACATTTGGGATAACTATGATTTAAAAGAAAATACTTTTAATGATCCTATATCACTTTTAAAAAGAATTATACAAATCGTGGTAGAAGATCATGCGTACTCGTATTGAAAGAGCTGCGCAAGCGCATCATAAGCGTACGCAAAGCCATGTGACTTTAAAAGTAGAGATTTGATTGGTTCGTAACTTTTCCTATTGCGAGTGTTGAAAGTTCAGTCCCATTATAACTATTCGACTTTGACTTTCTAAGAAGAAGCATTTGTTGTGAGAATCTTCTCAAATAGAAGGAAGATCACCATAATAAGAGCAATAAAGTCATCTTCCAGCAGTTCTTCAGAGGGAGAATTCATTCCTGAAGAAGCTCCAAGGAAGAGGAAAGAAGCTCTAATTTGGAAGTTTTTCACTTTTACAGAAGGTCAAAACAAGGTTAATGCTGCAAAAGTAACCTGTAAAATTTGCCAAACAACTCTTTCAAGGGGTGATCCATGTAAAAAATACTCCTTTGATACAGCAAATATGGTGCGACACGTGAAGAACTTGCACCCCAAGAACTTTGCTCGAGCTGAAAGACGGAGGTTGCACGAGACCCCACCTGCTGCTACAGCAAGCACATCAACTGCGGCAGCATTTTCAGCAAGCAGTCCACACCCACATATTGATTCTGACTTTGCTAAAGTTAAATTTCTTTGCATTTATTGCGATAAACTTTTGTGCTATGGGGAACAGTCTATCGACCTGATAAAACGCAGGATACAGGATCATTGCTGTCCACGACATTAGTTGTTCTTTTGTTCCGCTTGGAATTTGTTGAGAAAACAGAAAAAAAATACAAAACAAAAAAAATGTTCTTTTTAGAACTACCTTTACTGGTCAAAGAAAGAACTATATTTCTATGCTAGTGTGTAAAAGTTTGTCAGAATGAATGTGTAGTTCATAAATGAATGAATGAATATATTACTAGTGTATGGAGAATGTGAAAGTGCAGAACTATGAGGAAGTGCTGCAGCATAAATCTATAAGGTGTTTACCTATAGTATACTATAGTATGTGCGAAGTAGTTGAATGTAACATATGTACATAAATATGTTAGACGTCTATGCTTCAATTTGCGCTGCTGGTGAAACTGCCTGGGTGAATTTGTATGTGTTAGGGGCGGATTTACAATCCCCTTGTGCCTCTTTCACACAGCTGTTGCGTCACTTTTGTGACACAGTGGTGGTGCAAAAGATGTGCCATAGTGTGTGCTATTAACAATGTGACACATCTGGAGGGTGCATTACATTGTAAAGCTGTGCACCAGAAGAGGCTTTCCTGTGCAGAAGGGGGTGCAGCAACGCCTCCCAAAAGTGACTGAGTGAAATGTACAACATTTCATTCAGTCACTTTTGAGCTTATTTGCATAGTTTTTTAAATGCTAATAGGTATATATAGTCGCCAGTAGGTATATATAGTTAGGATTTTTTTGAATAGGGATTTCTGAAAATTCTATGTTGAATAACTTTGGCGCTGATGGACGGAATTGGCTGAAATTTTCAGGAAAATGGCGCATTTTGTTTCTGAGCGTCCCCTGAAAGTTTGGGGGGGGTTTCGTCAAGCAGGGGCCAAGAAAAAAGGGGGGTCCCAAAACATGTTTTTAACATTGAGTTTTCCATAGGGCGGTTGGACTCACTTTTAGCCCGAACGGCTGAATGGATTTCCACCAAACTTGGCAAAATTGTAGGGACTGGTACCCCGATGTGCCTTTGCTGTGTCTCAAGATGTATGCTCCAGTGGTTTTTCCGAAAATTAACTTTGAAAAATATATATTGGGCTACATTGGGCTATATATATGTTAGAGCCCAAATGTAGCCCAATGTAGCCCAAAGATGGCCACCAGAGACAAAAAAAACAAATGTAGCCCAAATATCAGCCAGATGTAGCCCAACTATAGCCCAATGACAGAATGTCCCAGAGTGTCCTAAAGAACAACTAGAGAGCTAACTTATGACAAAAGTATGGCACACCTGAAGTCATCTTGATTGGAATAAAGTGTTAACACTTAAAACATTTAATTTGCAAAGGAACAAAATGAGGGGGTTCATTTATGTGATAATACGATGAACCTCTTCAGACTCTAATATAACCTTAGATACAATCAGTGTAAACAGACACTCACAGACTGTCACTCATCCATGGAGATACTCACACACCTAGTCAGTCATGCAAAGAATCAATCACATCTCCATTTCCTCAACTATACAGTTATACACACTTTACTTATTCAAACATATACTAACACATATTTACTCTCTTATACAATCCCTGATACAAGTTCACAATGATCCATACAGCCACTCACACATTCACTGGCTCTTATGCACAGTTATTTATATATGTCAACTCTCACATGTACTGTGTTTTACATATGTACTTACTTTGACATGTAGCACTGAGATATCCATTCACTCACCAATACACTCATGCACACAGTCAACCGCCCATACAGCTGTTTCCACATGCACTTTTGAACCCATACATCTAGTGAATCAACTGCTCACACATCTAAGCACAGAGTCATACACCTCTCAGCCACCCACACACACACTCAGTCTCCCATACAAATACTTGGGCAACCAATCAATAACCCATATAGTTACTCATATAGCTACTGATCAACACATGCAGCAGTTTACAGAACAACAGACATAATGATGCACAAATTAAGACAGTTTAGTCACTAACCCATGCATTCAGTGAGACACATTTAATCACTCACTCATACAGTCAGTCATGCACCTATTAAATCCTTCATCCAGACACTTATACATCCACTCATTCTTCAATATGTAAGACATATTTTAACTTTACAGAAACATTCAGTCACTGGATGTTGTCATCAGTGATGTCATCAGTGATGTCATTTGGGATGTCATCAGTGATGTCATCAGTGATGTCACTGACCATGTCATGAATGATGTAATATGTGACATCATCAGCAGTGGATTGCGGGTGCGCGATATATAGTTAGTGCAACTAACTGTATATGCGAATTTCAATGGTTTTGCGTGAGTAAAATAAGGTTTTGTAACTGCTAATCCCTAACTATATATGGTCTATAACCTATGGTTTTTTCAGTGAATTTTCAAGGTTTTGTAAATGCTAATTCCTAACTATATATGGTCTATAACCTATGGGTTTTTCAGTGAATTTCAATGTTTTTTTATAGCAAATATCAAAAACTGTTAAATGTATTATTCTTTTAAATGAAAAATATATTTTATATGTTTGTAATATATTTTTTTTATGCATCTGCCAAACCCTAACCTCTTAATAGTGCACTGTGGTGGAATGATTTTGGGACTATGACTGGGGTTGGTCTGGAAATGCTTTTAAAGGACACCTTTCATCAATTGATGACACTTTTTCCCCAAACTGCCTTGGTATATTCCAATATATGCCAATGACAGAAATGGAAGTGGTCCAACCAATTTTTTCCACAATTTGAGAAAGCACGGAAACATGTGAATAAATCTGTTTCTGCTTACATGAGAGAATTTACAATGGGTTTAATATACAACAATAACTTGCGTTACAACATGCAAGACATCTACAGAGGAGATGGTGTGCACTTCTCCGATGAGGGGAATAGAATATTCCTCCTGAATTTAAAACTGTGCATTGGAACCTACTTGTAAGTACCTTAATTAGCCACAGAACCCAATAGCTCTTTTCATTGCTACCCTACCTCTGATCATTCAAAACGTTTATCTTTTTCGAACTTTTTTTATTTTTTTCACCAAAGTACGCTCCCCGGTTCGCTTACCGGTGCGCGTACCGGGCGCTTCCCACGCAATTTTTATTTTTTTTTGCCTATATGAGCGTCCTAAGCCCCCCTCTGAAAACCTAGAGGGTCACAAAGTGTCTACCGTGCCCCCTACTGCCCATTCCGAACATTGTTTGTCCTCCATCTTGTGTCTCAATTCTACCGATACACAAAATGGAGGACTCCCGTAACGCTGCCGGTTCGCGTACCGGGGCGCGCACCGGTGAGCGCTCGCTAAAAAAAGGTGGGAAAGTAATTTACTGAAAAACCACTAGAGACACTTTCATCAAATATAGAATAGGCCCTACTACATAGCAGTCCCTACCATTTACCCAAATTTGATGGAATTCCATTGAGAAAATTATGCTGTAGGCCTGAATAAATATCCTGAGGTAAATTACCTAACAAAAACACTTATGAAGTGTTAGAATTGACAACCAGTTAAAATGCTACTTTCATTATCTTCTATTATTTCATGACATTTGATTGGTTATGTACCTGAATATATATAAAGAAAGAGAGAGAAACACAGCCATTTTGACTACTACTTCCTGAAGTACATTTCAAGTGCATTTCAACTGACAACTTAAACTTCTTTTTGAAAGGTAAGATGTTATTTTAAAAACTGAAGTATGTTGTGCACTTTAAGTTAATTAGTAAAACATTTTCTGATAGTTATATACTATCCCTCTGTAATAGTTATAGAATAAGATAGACTTCTCTGTTATAGTTATGGATGGAGTTAGGCTTGTCTTGTATAATTATGAATTTACTTAGGCTTTATCATATACACTTTTTTATATTTTTACTTCCACTCTGATACCATACACTGCCCAAAGATAAAATCGCTGTTAAAAAAACCAAACTACCTGTCTGAACTTAAACCCAACAGTGCCCTATCTCTACTGATATATTATTTTTTAAATTCAAATTACAGCACAAAAATGGAAGGAGAGCAAAAAAATACCATCGAAATTGTTCTGGAAAGCAACAAAGATAAAGTTATTGAACCCAATGACTCAGAATTCATGGATGAATCACGGGACTATGAACTACTTCAATGTGTAGAATCAGTAGATTTCCTGATGGAAAATGAGAACATTTCTGACAATCAAATATTAGAAGTTCTTTTAAATTTTGAAAAAGAATCTGAGAAATAAATGTATATTTAATAATTCAAAAATTGTTTGAGACATTATTCATTTTTATATGTATTTTTTAAACTAGTACCAATTTGATTATAATATAAAGTCAGACTTTTAATATACTGTGCAACTTTTTTGTGTTACATAGTAAGTTTGCTCATAGTTACTTCCTTTCTCCCACTATTTTATCTTCAATGTGTATTTAACATCTCTTTTTCATCTCCTGCCTCCATATTCTTTCTGCTTTCCTCACAGACTATGCTATGAATTCCATATACCACAATAACTTCTGAAACAACATGCAAGATATCTACAAAGGAAACGGTGTATTTTTATTTTTAGACTCTGCATTGGTACCTACATGTTGGTACTGAAATAAAAAAAAAGAACAATCAATATACATACATTATTTGAACATTCTTTCATTCTATTTTCCCTATATTACACTCTCCGGACCGCTTCCCGGTGCGCGTACCGAGCGCTCCCCCCGCAAAAAAATGATAATAAAAATTATTTTTTTTTGCCCCGCGGGGCCCTTTTAAAGCCCCCTCATCAAACCTAGGGGGTCAGGGAGGATGTACTCTGCCCCCTTATGCTCATTTCCCCCTTTGTTTTTGCCACCTCTTGTGTCTCGATCCTACCGAGACACAAGATGGCGGCCGCTCCGGACTGTTTAGAATGTTCACAGTCACCGGGGAGCCAATCCGCTTCTCCTCGCGAAGTTCCGTTACGCATCAGGTACGCGAACCGGGGCGCTAACCGGGACGCTGTCACAGATATATCTGTTTTTTAAAACGTTAATTTCTCAAAATCCACTGGAGCACATATATTAAGACATAGCAAAGGCACGTCTGGCAAACCATATCTACAATTTTGCCAAGTTTCGTGTAAATCCATTCAGCCGTTCGAGCTAAAAGTGATTCCAACCGCCCTATGGAAAAATGAATGGGAAAAACGTGTTTTGGGACCCCCCTTTTTTCTCTGCCCCCCATTGATGAAACCCCACCAAATTTTCAGGGGCTGCTCAGAAACAAAATGTGCCATTTTCCTGAAAATTTCAGCCAATTCTGTCCACAAACGCCAAAGTTATTCGACATAGAATTTTCAGAAATCCCATAAGAAAAATCGTAACTATATATACCTACTGGCGACCGCCAGTAGGTAATATATATATATATATATATATATATATATATATATATTAACATTCACAGATAAAAACAAAGGTTACAGGGCCATTATAGTTAGGAAATAGAATTAAAAAAACCTTAGAAATGCACTGAAAAAAAACAAAGGTTACATGGACGTTATAGTTAGGCTCAGATTTCACATGCGCAAAACCTAAAAAATTCAGCAGTTACAGTTAGTAGAGCTAACTATAACTTGCGCCCCTGCAATGCACTGCTTATTGCCTCACATATTATATCACTCATGACATGGTCAGTGACATCACTGATGACATCACTGATGACATCTCAAATGATATCACTGTTGACTTCATCCAGTGACAGTGAGTGTTTTTTAAAACGTTTATGAATGTTAAATGTACATATCAAGGTGTATTGGTGAATCAGTGGGTAAATGAGTGCCTGATTGGGTGAGTGATTGATTGTCTGAGTACTTGTATGGGCGTATCAATGTCTGTGTGGGTGGGTGAGCGGGTGCGTAACTGCCTGTATGGATGAGTGCGTGGGTGAGTCAGTGATTCTATGGGTTAGTGAGTGGGTGAATGAGTAAGTGTGTATATAACTGTGCCGGGAGTGGATGGATGTATCAGTGGTATATGGGTGAGTAACTGCATATGTGAAAGGCAGTATAGGTGAGTGTTGGAGTATATGAGTGACTGTATATGTGACTGTGTTAGTGACCATATGGATGAGTGTGTGCTGCTTGTGTCAGTGACTGTATAGTTGAGTGCATATATGTTAGCATCTACATGAATAAATGTTTCAGTGTGTATATACCTGTATAGGTGATTAATTAAATTGCTGTGTGATTGATCCATAGGTGAGTGAGTAGGGGTGTGAATAGCTCTGTGAGTGACTGACTGAGTGTGAGGGGCTATATGGGTATATGAGTGGAGATATCAGTGGCTGTATTAGTGATTGAGTTGGCGTATGAGTGGCTGTATGGGTAACTAAGTGAATGTGTGTGTAGACCTATGAATCAGTGAGTGGGTGAATAAGCATTGGTATGGATGTGTCAATGGTTTTGAGAATGCTAGCATAGAAGTTGGAGTGGGTGTATGAAAGATTATATTGGTGTGAGAGTGGGTGTGTCTGAGATTCTGTGGATAATGTCATCAGTGATTTCATGAGTGATGGCACTGACCATGTCATGAGTGATGTAGTATGTGAGGTCATAAGCAGTGCATTGCGGGGTGCGAGTTATAGTTAGCTCAGCTAACTATGACTGCTAAATTTCTCTGGTTTCTTGCATGTGAAATCTGAGACTAACTATAACATCCCTGAAACCTTTGGTATTTTCAGTGAATTTTTAAGGTTTATTTTAGTTCTAATTCCTAATTATAAATGTCCTGTAACCTTTGTTTTTTTCTGTGAATTACTATGTTTTTTAAATGCAAATTCCTAACTATAACATCCTTGTAACATTTGTTTTTTTCAGTGAATTTCTATGTTTGTTTTAAGTAGCAATGGTGTTTGCAGAGTGGTGGTGCTTCTGGCCAGCCCCAAGAACCCCACTGTGTAGGACCTACAGAAAGTACCTGGAGGGCTTCTTGGTCCCATGTTCCCTTAGCATCCAAGAGAATTTAATTCCCCAACCAGTAGTGTGCAAGGAGATGCGTTTGCAGAGTGGTGAAGAAAGGGGGCGTGGCCTCCAAAGACCTATCAGCAAACTCACTGTGTGGGACTTGCTGGAGGTAAAAAGAGGGGTAGTTGGCCCCCAACGACCTTCAGTAGCCAAGGGGACTTCATCTCCCAACTAGTACTGAATGAGGAGGCATGTTTGCAGAGTAAGACGTCCTTGATGATTGCATGGGTAGTGCCTCTGTGATTCTATGAGTGCCAATTGCCAAGGACACACTGCGAATACCGGGTGTTTTTGAAAAAGTGTAAAACACATATATAGACATATTTTACATAAGGTTTCAGTGTAGCTATTTAGTAAGATACTAATTTAACATTCCCCTTTGTATGCATTTGTCAAAGTAATTACAACGAAAATGCATTTTCCTTCTTCACAGCACACAGATGGTCGCAATGACATCGGTAGTCACAAATACAAATGACAAAATGTAAAACAGATATTTTACACAAAGTTTGAGTCTAGCAGTTTAGTAACATAATAAACTTTATTTTGACAAAACATTGAACAGAAACTACAATTTCAAAAAATAACTTTCAGCACCTGAACTCACAAATAGAACTTAATTACAAAACACCCATAAACCTACCCATTTACTCAACAGGAATCAAAAACTGCTCCAAAACTAGTACAATAAGCACTCTGTGAAAAGATCCACTCTAAAGGGATAAACAAAAAATATTAATGTGGGATGACGTCCATGGTCTAGCATCTTAAAACCTAACATAGAAAGCATCTCTAACTGATAATCAAGTAGAGGGAAGCTGGAGGTCCATCTACATCAGTGGCACGACCAACAATTCCCACCCAGCAAGTCCTGTGGGAGGTGCAGCCTACTGCAACAGATACGGCTCCAAAGTTTTCAAGAATGGCCAAATAAAAACCACAAAAATTAAAAAACAAAACAGAAAAAACATGTCATTAAGAAGTGAAATGAAATTAAATGAAAATTGATTTTGTATAGCGCACTTCTACCCTGAGGCCTCGTAGCGCTCGGACCGGGTGGGCGGAGAACATAGACAGACCATGCATGATTAGTGGAAGAGAAAGGTTTTCAGGAGTCTGCGGAAGATTTGTAGGTTAGATTCACTGCATAGAGTGAGAGGCAAAGAGTTCCAGAAAATTGAGGTATTCCAGGAGAATGAACGTCCACCTCATCTGGTTCGGCGTACTTTCCTTGAAGTAGCCAGGAAGGCCGTACTAGAACGTAGGTTTCTAGAGGGATGATAGGGGATGACATGAGAGCGAATCATTGCAGGTCCTGATTTCCACATGACTCTGTGAGCTAAGCACATAGCCTTGAATCGAATTCTGGACTGAATTGGCAGCCTGTGGAGCTTCTGCAAGGCAGATGACGCTGACTGCCTCCGAGGAAGCTCCAGGAGTAGACGGGCCGCACAGTTCTGAGTTACCTGTAGGTTTTTAATGGTGGCCAGTGGCGCGCCCAGATATAGAGCATTCCTGTAATCTAAGCGGGATAGGATAAGGGCCTGAACCATGATCCTTCAGGCTTGAAAGGGGAGTAAAGGCAAATTTTTCCTTAACAGTCTCATCATGCCGATCAGGTAGCGGAGATTTTGGTGTCTTGGTAGTTGAAACAGAGAGCACTATCCAGCAACACGCCCAAACTCTTTATCTGATCTTTAGGGGCCGGCATGATGCAGAGGCAGGTAGGCCACACCAGAGCCAAGCTAGGTGAAGGGGACTTACCCAGGAACATCAGAAACAAGCCCCCATAACTGTACCGATGACTTGTCTAGAGATATTCCCATCAAAAAGAAAAAAGTTGTTGAGGAGACAAAATCGCATTATCTCTAGGATCATGTTGGTATGTTCCATGTAGCGAATCAAGCGCCTACTGAGACCCAAAGTGCTAGAAGAAACCTCAGGGTGGTTTAGTGCCACCCCCAGTTGGGTGTTATCTGCGTAGGTGATAATTTTGATACCGAAAGGAAGCACTATCCCATCCAATGGCTCCATATAGGCATTAAAAAGCGTGGGGCTCAGGGAAAAGCCCCGTGGAACCCCATAGCTAAGAGGCCATTTGTTAGATGAAGTGGCACCCTCCGAGACCTGAAAAAAACGTTCTTTCAGAAAGGATTGGAACGAGGTGATAGCCAACTCTGGCCCACCAAGATGCTTCAGTCGGGTGAGCAAGATGTTTTGATCCACAGTGTCAAAAGCGGCACTGAGATCCAGCAATATAATTGCTGCTGTGCCGCCCTGATCCAAGAGCCTCCGAGCTTCTTCTGTCACTGCCAGGAGGGCTGTTTCCATCCCAAGCTTGGGACGAAAACCTGCCTGGGAGTCATGGAGAAGGTTGTTGGACTCCAAGTAATGAACCAAAGTGGTTTTGACATGTCTCTCAAGCAGCTTACCCAGCCAGGGAAGAAGGGAGATGAGGCGATAGTTGGCCATGTTGGAAGTGTCTAAGTTGGGTTTCTTCAGTAATGCACTAACTTGGGCACATTTCCATGACAGTGGCACCTTTCCTGAGATGATGGAAGCGTTAAGAACGTTCAGGATCACTGACCGGATAACCTCCGTGACTAGCGTGACGTAGCGCGGAGGGGCTGGATCGGTGGGAGAGCCAAAAGTTACTCTTGACATTAGAGTGTTCAGTAATACCGCATCGAGCAGGGGAAATTCCGTTAAGGAGTACTGTGGATTAGAATGGGTACTCTCAGTGCACACAGTAGCAAAATTGTCCTGAGTAGGAGTGAAGGAGTGGGATATGAATTGAATTTTTTGATGGAAATATTCAGCCTGATTGTCACAGCGAGCTTGGGCATCTATTGGGTTGGGGGGTTTTTGTGGAATACTGATAAGGGATTTAAGTAAAGGAACATCATTGGATAATACACTTTTCAACAAAAAAAGAAAAAGAAGATGCCCATTTATCTATCTTGAAAATTCTTAAAGAGGAGTCATAGTGATCAGATTTGTGCAATGCACAATATGCCGCAAGACATTTCAAGGGGTACGAATAAAAAATATTTTTTGCGGGACTATGTCTATGCTTCCCCATCTAAAAACATACCAAAGTAATAGTGTAAAAGCAGCAAGAAGCTAACACAAGGCTGAAGGACCCTGATCTTCAATACCAGCTACAACAACACTGGGGCAGAGAGTCCCTTCAGAGGTCCAATCTGAACTTCCAGACTTGGCTCCACAGTTTCCCAGGATGGCATCATACTGCATGGATTGTGGAGTTGCAGTGCGTGCTGGAGAGCAGTCCATAAGAGCCCAATACTGCAAAGAATCATAAATATGAATGTTTTTTTCCATCCCTTTATAGTTTTTCACATTAGCAGGTATTTTATTAACTTACAAAATGGGTTTATAATAGCTATGTGTTGTTCATTTAATTATCTTCTAATTTATTGTAACACTAGTTACATATAACTTGCTGTATGGACAAGTCAAAGGTTTCCTCTACAAATATATGTTCAGACAACTTTTACCAGGTATCATTATTTACTTTTTCAATTTTTAAATACAAGTCAAGAGTATGTGTTTAAATCTTCTAGTGAGTGTGTCGACAAAATATGCAAACATACTCTGTTTTTTTTAGACTACTCTGTGTAAACCTTTGTAATCTCTTCATCAAAACTATCAACTGCAATATCTGTGTCTTGTTTTCCTACTCCTCCTAGTAACAACTGTTCATTTTCCATAGAATCCTGTTGATAACCAAAGAACCGAAACTGCACATCACCACAAACAAGTGATGTACAACTAACATCCTGAAATGATGAAAAGCGCTTTTTGATACAAGTTGTTTCATAGACAAGCTAGGGAGTGTCCCTGCAAATTTGTATGCTTTCTAATCTTGCAAGAATCCAATCCTTGCAAAGTACTTATTTTGTTTTGAATTTCGCCTAGGAAAGATATGCAGAAATATGCTCAATATAACAATGAATTGCTGTTAAACACTACAAACCCTGCTACAATTCCACTTCTATACAGGCACCTAACTCCGTCTTCCTTGTACCTGTTCTCCAATAACTTGTTCTGCCTTTGTAGGTACCATTGTCTCTTTTACCATAGGAGTGCCATTCTTCATTTCATAACATCATCCTCTGTAATCAATAGCATGAACTGATCTATTATCCTGGAGATAGCTTTCTTCATTAAAGAAAGATTCTGTAGTAGAGATATGTACGCCTTCTCCACTAAAAACTGTACAAAAGTTACTTTTATTCACTAAGCTTTTTTTCTGGTTTTGTCTCCACAAGTACAACACCATTTTGTAATAAAACCTTCACCTTCAAAGCAAATGCCTTATCAACTACTCTCTCAACTCATTCTTTCTGTCTCACTTCATGTCTCCTTCTTCTATACTTTGTAATATTTCTCAGTAGATTTACAACTACTCTACTATGAAACTTCTTAGCTCTGATTTCCTTGCACTGCTTCGCTGTTAAAGTGTATACGTCTTTGTTACATTCTTTCCTGTTCTTGCTATGTAGATTTTGCCAATTGTTAAACTTTCTCATAGTTTGAATTTTATGTTCATTATTTTGTAATCTATGGAAATATCCACATATATTTTTAAGAAATGAGTTTGTGCTCCTACTAATAGCTCTTTTTTCGTTCCCCACATTTTCTTTATTTTGCCCCTTTTGAGTCTCAGTTCTGCATAGATACTGTACTTGCTTCTGTTCCGTTTCCCTCCAAGCTTTTGCATTTAATCTGACTGTAATTAGAAGATATTGTTCAGTAAAAATAAACAATATTTGAATTTTGTTTTCTAGCCAATGTACCAGTAAAAATAGTTTTAACCCCTTAAGTGCTGCCTCAGTGCATTGGCCGACGGCAGCACTACCTCCCCAGTGCTGCGCACGACCATTGGACGTCCATTCAGCACTAGTTCCAATGGACAGCGCAGCACTGGGGAGAGATGTTTAATAGCATCTATGAGGTTAATGTTATGTTGCAGTTTTAAATCGTAAAATCAACCTACCTACATTACTACAAGTACTTACTTCACTGTACCAATCCCAAACCAAAACACACAAAGTAATTTATTATTTACTTTTCACAATATTATAGCACTCTCTCCCACAACACATCTGCACCATATCTCAGTTCTCACTTATACATGCTAAAAGACCACTTTATCCCTTATATACTCAATTTTGAAATAAACATGCAGTGGCGGCTCCTCCATTATGGTGGAGGTGCATCCCCCCACCTGCTGCGAGTGCAGCAGGCACACACATTAATAAAATGGTAAGAAATTCCATTTTATTAATGTGACCCAGGCTTGCGCTGTTAAAGTACGATGGCAGAGGGGTGGGGCTGGTTTGTGCGATTGCACTAGTAATGCAAAGGACCCTCAGGATTGAAGAGGAATTAATTCCCCAACCTAAAATGCGCCACAGGGTGTGTTTGCAGACATATCATCTCAGACCCTACCCCTGTCCTTCACCATTGGCAAACGCGCCTCTTGGCAAGTTGTAAGTTGGGGAATTAATTCCCTTTCGATATTGAGGATCCCTGAGGGCCAACTAGCCCACCAGGTACCTCCAGTATGTGCCAGGGAGCTGCCAGGGAGCTGCACTGCAGAGAGGTGTTCAGAAGCCACACCCCTTTGTACACCTCCCTGCAACACAGCTCTGTGGCGCACACTGGAGGTACCTCGTGGGCTACATTGACTCTAGGGACCCTTAGGATTAAAGGGGACTTAATCTCCCAACTTAAAACGGCCACAGGGCGTGTTTACACAGTTGTGAAGGGAGGGGATGGGGCCTGAGGTGACGTTTGCAAACACACTCCGTGGTGCAATTTAAGTTGGGGAAATAAATCCCCTTCAATCCTGAGGGCCCCTGGAGGCTAACTAGCCCACCAGGTGCTTCCAGTAAGTGCCGCTGCAGAGAGGTAGTCAAGGCCGTGCCCCTTTTTACACCTCTCTGCAAAGCAGCTCTGTAGCGCTTACTGGTGGTACCGAGTGTGCTATTTGGACCCTAGGGACCCTCAGAATTCAAGGGGACTTAATCTCCCAAATTAAAACAGCCACAGGGCGCGTTTACACAGTGGTGAAGGGAGGGGATGGCGCCTGAGGTGACGTGTGCAAACACGCCATGGGGCGTGTTTTAATTTGGGGAAATAATTCCCCTTCAATCCTGAGGGTCCTTGGGGGCCAACTAGTCCACCAGGTGCTTCCAATAAGCGCTACTGCACTGCGTCCCGCTACGCTTCCTGCGCACACCGGAGCTGCTGTTGTTGCCCCTGGAGGGGCTCTGGAGGGATTAACTTGCCCATCACTCGTGAGGGGGACGTCTTCTGGCCATCAGCTCGCCGCACGGGACTCAGGAGACCAGGAGTCCGTGCGTGCCTGCAGCTGCTAGGAGCCCCGCCCACCCGCACACCGGGGATTGAAAACTCCTTGCCGGACCCGCTGGCGCGGGTCCCGCTACGCTTCCTGCGCACACCGGAGCTGCTGTTGTTGCCCCTGGAGGGGCTCTGGAGGGATTAACTTGCCCATCACTCGTGAGGGGGACGTCTTCTGGCCATCAGCTCGCCGCACGGGACTCAGGAGACCAGGAGTCCGTGCGTGCCTGCAGCTGCTAGGAGCCCCGCCCACCCGCACACCGGGGATTGAAAACTCCTTGCCGGACCCGCTGGCGCGGGTCCCGCTACGCTTCCTGCGCACACCGGAGCTGCTGTTGTTGCCCCTGGAGGGGCTCTGGAGGGATTAACTTGCCCATCACTCGTGAGGGGGACGTCTTCTGGCCATCAGCTCGCCGCACGGGACTCAGGAGACCAGGAGTCCGTGCGTGCCTGCAGCTGCTAGGAGCCCCGCCCACCCGCACACCGGGGATTGAAAACTCCTTGCCGGACCCGCTGGCGCGGGTCCCGCTACGCTTCCTGCGCACACCGGAGCTGCTGTTGTTGCCCCTGGAGGGGCTCTGGAGGGATTAACTTGCCCATCACTCGTGAGGGGGACGTCTTCTGGCCATCAGCTCGCCGCACGGGACTCAGGAGACCAGGAGTCCGTGCGTGCCTGCAGCTGCTAGGAGCCCCGCCCACCCGCACACCGGGGATTGAAAACTCCTTGCCGGACCCGCAGGCGCGGGTCCCGCTACGCTTCCTGCGCACACCGGAGCTGCTGTTGTTGCCCCTGGAGGGGCTCTGGAGGGATTAACTTGCCCATCACTCGTGAGGGGGACGTCTTCTGGCCATCAGCTCGCCGCACGGGACTCAGGAGACCAGGAGTCCGTGCGTGCCTGCAGCTGCTAGGAGCCCCGCCCACCCGCACACCGGGGATTGAAAACTCCTTGCCGGACCCGCTGGCGCGGGTCCCGCTACGCTTCCTGCGCACACCGGAGCTGCTGTTGTTGCCCCTGGAGGGGCTCTGGAGGGATTAACTTGCCCATCACTCGTGAGGGGGACGTCTTCTGGCCATCAGCTCGCCGCACGGGACTCAGGAGACCAGGAGTCCGTGCGTGCCTGCAGCTGCTAGGAGCCCCGCCCACCCGCACACCGGGGATTGAAAACTCCTTGCCGGACCCGCTGGCGCGGGTCCCGCTACGCTTCCTGCGCACACCGGAGCTGCTGTTGTTGCCCCTGGAGGGGCTCTGGAGGGATTAACTTGCCCATCACTCGTGAGGGGGACGTCTTCTGGCCATCAGCTCGCCGCACGGGACTCAGGAGACCAGGAGTCCGTGCGTGCCTGCAGCTGCTAGGAGCCCCGCCCACCCACACACCGGAAGATATAGATCCATCTTACTCCCGCAGCGCGGGACCGCGCGCGGATCGGCGCCGGGCAAAGCCCGGGCAAAGGGCGGGCCCTCTGTGGCCCTCAGGGGACCGAGGAGGACGGGACGGGCCACTCCCCTTTCATCTGCGTTAAGGTACCCTAACACCCTTTGCTCTCTAATCGCTGCACACTAAAGGGGAGCCTCTCATAACTGTCATACCTCGGAAAATAACGTGAAGATGTCAAAAACTAGAAAGACCCCCGTGGCCACTAGATCTGTAACAAGAACAATAAGTGCTCCCAAAACCCCTCTTCCTACAATAACCGCTATTGACTTAATGTTACAGAAAACAATCAGCGTGGTGGCTGACGCTATCCAGGACACTGAAAGACGACTATCTCTAACGCCAGATCTGTGTTTTCCGGATCTTTCTCTTCATACCACCGAAAACGTTAATTCTAAAGACAATACAATGAATTCACAAGAATCAATCTTAATGCTGTCCTTCACAGGGCTTCCAAGTCCCCAAACAAGAGACAACACTTCAACTGCCCTGACTATCCCCTCCCTAGGCAGTAGTAGGGACAATAGCCTTATAGTGCCTAGTAACAACGGAATTAATACATGCTTGCCGTCAATAGACCACTCAGATTCTGGGCCTTTAATCTCGGCAGATTTAACATTTACTGCACCTACAGGAATAGAACCTCCCTCGGCCAAGAGCTTAGGGCCAAAACATACAAACAGGTCCTGCAGACTGCGAAACAAAAAAAAAACAACTATAGGCAAAAAAATACCTTGTCTAAAGGCCAAAAAACATCATCTAGCCAAAGATATCTGGTCCACTTTTAGACTGGCTAACCCTACACCCATAGCAGTAAATTTCTGCTCTCCCTCAGCCAGTCAGGAGCTAGGGTCGTCCCTGAGTAAGCAGCAGACAGGACCTACAGACACGACTACTGCCCACTCAGATCAGTCAGACAACATACTGACAAACAACAAGCTACTCCTGGGTCAACTAGAAACCCTTTTCAAGACCCTCCTGAAGCCCATTAGTGAGAGAGTCATTAATATCGAGAAGGCACTAGGGAAATTCGAAAGGGCACAAAATGATGCAACTTCCACTTTACTTAAAATGTTGAACGCACCAAAAACCACCTCCACCTTTGTACCAGCTCGCAGCTCACTTGCCTCAAGTCATAATAAAGCAGTAAGGTCAAAGCAAACTACTCACAACACTGCAAATAACCACACTCTGCCAGCTTGCCTGGATAAAACCCCCCACTCTAAGTCGAGAAAAAATCTAGACACGGTGCCTAACCCCCCTCCCATAGTGGTCACTACCCTGACAAATGTCCAAATCCCACCAGACAATGAAACCGATGAAAGTGAATGGGCCGCTGAAAGTTCCCCAGCCAAACTAGTACAACCCCACCTAGAACAAACGAGTCAAACTAAAACTACACATTTGAGTATCCCTATATTGCAAACAGGGGATAAATTGCCAAAACCAGTGGCAGTTAAAAGACCACCCCACATAAACCTTCCACCAGAATCCAGTCCTTACACCAGCGTTATGATTGGGGTTCCTAAATTACCGGAGGAGAAAACAGAATCTCACGTGGAACTAAAAAATAAGGTCAGCCATTGGCTGACAATCCATAGACCGATTCCACAACACATAACCGGCCATATCTCACATGTGAAAAGAGTAGACTGGGTGGGCACCAGATTTAAATCAACTGAGGGTGACTGCATCGTGGTAACCTTCGGTGACAGTCGCGCAGCTAGCTTTGTGAACAGCTGGAAAAGTGGCGTGACCAACAGCCTGATCCGCACAATGGATCTAAGCTATTTTTACCCCTCCAATAATCCCGGTCACAATGTAAAACAACCACATTTAACCCATGGACAGGGGGGGCCACCTGAGCAAATGGCGTACCACCTAGCTAGGGACACTCCTTGGATGTATGAACCGTCTACCCCGCTGGACCACACTAACCAGAGGAATGACCCCTTATGGCTTAACAGGCAAAATAGACATCGTTCATACCATCAGGAGAGAAGGGAGTTTCTACCCCGCCCACAGTTTCAGCATTATCAACATCCACAACAGTTAAACATGCACTATGGGGTCCCTGTCTCAAACAGATATGATACGCTTTATGCCCCAGATTATCTGGATGAGATCGATTGACATACTGTACCCCTAATCCCCCTTCCTATACACTCAGAGTCTTTACGCATAGAAACAGCTCCCAATAATCCAGTGAGTACTATACTAGAGTGTACAAATAATTCCACTCCAGGGTTAGTTGAAATACACGAGGCAGCTTCTTTAGCAAATCAGACAGAGAGCACACTGCCCCCGCATGAGCCCAGCCCCTCACATCTGCCTACTCAAGTCCATTGCGGTATCATCGGTGCTGTAAACTCTCTACCCAGCACTGATACACAAGCAGATACAATAATTGACCAAGGGAATCAAGTGACACCACCACCTATAACCAACGCCCAGGATGAAAGCCTAAATGACACATCACCAAGCCCCATAAAACTTTTGTCCTGGAACGTCGCAGGCCTGGCCTCCAAGGTAAAGGATCCAACATGGGTATCATATATAAAAGACTATACCATCTTGTGTTTCCAAGAAACATGGCTGGAAGACGTAAATGTCCATATCGAAGGCTTCCAAAGCTTTTTCCTACCAGCAATTCCATCGAACAGTGGAAGATCAAAGGGGGGCTTGGCAGTTTACGTTAGCCTCGCACTCATCTGTCAGGTCTCACAAAGGGAATCCAACAACAGACATATTCAAATTCTGGTACTCAGGAGGGGCAAAAGGGCATTGACCCTTATTAACTTCTATAACGCTGTATCATCAAATAGGGAGTGCAACATTCTTCATCTACATAACTTCCTTAAAGTTAAAGCATCAAGTCTGCCCCGCAGCACCATCATTGCTGGAGACCTTAATACGCATCCATGTGGTAACCCTGCAGAAACACCAATTGGACTTTTAGGATGCAATAACAGATCTGGATTCCACTTTGATCATTCGCCACGAGGTACCCATGTTAACAACTTAATTGATGACAGGAACCTGACAGTTGCAATGACCATAGCAGAGGATTCTTACATTTTTGACGTCCCCACGTATAAAGGTCCTAGAAACGGTACTTATATAGATCACATTCTCCTTTCAAGAGACCTCGCTGATCTAGTAACTGACTTTGAAATTCAAACAAGCTTGTTTAGTGACCATAATCCCATCTCCATGAAAATCAGAGGAGGTATCTTCGAACTTCGAAAGCCCAGGAAAGATTGTGGCCGTTTAAAGCCAATAAATGGAAATCGTCGTTTGAAGTGGTCAAAAGTCGACAGTGTCACCCTGTATAACTCAATTAATAACAGCTGCGGCAAAGAACTCGCACTTTGTGCCTCTTCCACCACCTTACCTGAAGTGACCTTAACTGCCTTCTCAGTTGTGGTAGACAGAATTGGTGAACTGTTAACTATACCAGCGAAGGGACATCATGAACCCCACCCGAAATGGTTTGACCAAGCTTGCTCAAAGGCCGGACGAAACTTAAAAAAAGCACTAAAGGCCAACCCCAGAGATCCTACCCTTGTAAAAGTACTGAGAAACATCTACAAGACATCTCTAGCAGCCCGAAAGAAAGAAGTGAAGGCAAGCATTTGGGATTCTCTGAGCGATCCAGCAATTCTGGGAAATAGTTCCAAGTTCTGGAATATTATAAATCAGCCCCTGTTCGATGACCCCAGTAACTCTGTGATCGGGACAAACATACCCGAGGATGAGTGGTTAACTCATTTTAGAACAATTTTCCAAAGTGACGATGCACAAGCGGACATAGATTTTAATACCTCTGACGAAGAATTATTGTGTTTTACAGTGGGGGAGGTAGTAAAGGGTATCCAGGGCCTGACTAGCAACAAAGCACCAGGCCCTGATGGTCTTCCCCCTGACCTTTTTAAATCAGACACTCAGCTATGGGCACCAGTCCTCACTGCAGTAATAAACGCCGGGATCTCCAAAGGTTGCCCGAAATCATGGGGGTCCTCGACCATAGTGCCTGTATTCAAGAAAGGGGATCGTAGAAGTGTAACATGTTATAGGCCAATATCATTGATCAACTCAATTGCCAAGGTGGTGGGGGGTATTATTTTAAATAGGCTAGTACACTGGGCCAAGGAAAAAAACATTCTGTCACCCATCCAATACGGGTTTAGACCAGGCCATTCCACGATAGCGCAATGTCTGAACTTGTATCTAATAAACGGCAAATACACCCTGGCCAGAAAAGGGTCTATCCACATGGCCTTTATGGATTTATCATCCGCTTTCGACTGTGTCGACAGAGGTAGGCTCTGGGAGGTCATGCAAAAAATGGGTGTGGAGCAAAATCTCATAAACTTTTTATCAGCTTTACATTCGGACACCAGAGCAAATGTTCGCCTCACACAGGATATGAAAGTAACTAGGGACTTCAGGATAAGCCGCGGGGTTAGACAAGGGTGCATCCTAGCCCCGTTTCTTTTTAATCTTTATATTAACGACCTGGAGGAACACCTTCTAAAAACCGGTGCAGACTACCCATACATAGGGAGGAAGGGCGTGCCCGTCCTGCTATATGCTGACGACGCCGTCCTAATCTCTAGAACAGCGATCGGCCTTCAAACTCTGCTTGATTCTTTTTTTGTATTTATGAATTCCCGTGGTCTGAGCATTAATAATTCGAAATCTTTCACCATGATGACCGGCTCAGGCCCCAAAAAAAGTTACCCCCATTCTGTTAACAACGAAAAAATACCGACAACTAGGACTTTCTCGTATCTTGGTGTCCTTTTTGACCACAAACTAACCTGGGCACCTGCAATACAAAAGAAAAAGGGCGAGATAGTGCGTGTAAACGCAGGTATAATGGATTTTGCTAAGAAAATGGGAAATAGCCCAGTGGCCGCTGTTCTGAAGTTATACCAAGCTAAAAGCATTGCAGTCGCATGCTACGGGAGTGAAATATGGGGTTCTGAATCTATAGATGCCCTTGAGGTCACCGAAAACAACTTTTTGAAGCAAGTTCTAAGGCTCCCTAGGGGTGCGGCAAACTTCTCTGTCCACACAGAATTAGGTATGCCTTATCTAAGTGATAGGATTGCGGTAAACCCCCTACTATGCTGGCTAAACAGCTGGCTAAATCCAGATATACCCCTCACTAGAAACATCCTGCAAGAGGCTTTAGAGTGGGAAGGGAAGTACAAGATCCCGTGGTTAAAATATATTAAAAGATGCCTCTCTGAATTAGGCCGGCCTGACCTCTTTCTAGTCCCAGAGAATATAACCAAATCTGATGTCATTTTCGTGAAGAATACCTTTATGACAACTAGGTACTTAGCAAGGGAGGAAAGAGAGTACGCGAAAAACAGTGTGAGATTGCACGCTCTCACCAAAACGACCCTCCATATAGAACCCTACCTAGTCTGGCCCTTGTCGGGACACGAACGCTTTTTGCTCACAAGGTTCCGATTTGACATGTTCCACCTCTTGCTAGCTGTACCAAGTGGGGCACACAGGGGCCAAGTGTTGCCAGCTTGTGGCTGCGACAACAAGTCTCCACAAGATCTGGCACACTTTTTATTCTTTTGCTCATATTATATAGTCCCTCGTAAACTGTTTTTAAAACCTTTACTACAACGGCTCCATTTTGCACAATACAGACCAGCACTTTATTACCTCCAAATGCTAAATAGCGACAGCACCCTGTTTTTATGTAGTTTTTTAAAACTTGCACTTAAATACAGGAAAAGCATGGAAGGTTAATCAACTCTATTTTCGATGTGATTCTTCTTTTTAACATTGTATATTTTCTACTGTTTTTAAACTACAAAATTGAAATTTCCGCTTGTGCCCATGCTCATGTTGATGTGGTAACATATTTTATTTTTCGCACAAACTGTACCTTGTGACTAATGTTTATGATATGTACTTTTATGATTGTTACATGCAAACAATCGAATAAAGATATTTTACTTACTTACTTACTGCACTGCGTTGCAGAGAGGTGGTCCTTTTTACACCTCTCTGCAACGCAGATCTGGGGCGCTACCTGGAGATACCTGGTGGACTAGTTGAACCCAAGGGACAATCAGGATTCAAGGGGACTTTATCCCCCTTTCTTGTGCAGGTAAAATGACGATTTATTGGCAACAACAACGCGTTTCGGCGATAAAGCCTTGATCACGCTAAAGGTCTCATTTCACAAATGCCATTTTAAATCTATACGTCAGACATAAACATAGCCATAGGACTACTTCAAGGTGATGCAGAATAGCAGTTTTTGTGTCGGCCATTTTGACATGCCAAAGGTTGCATTATAGACAAAGTGGTCAATGTTATCTCCACAATGCGAAATCACAAAATTAATGAATTATGTAGGATTTACATAATGCTCAGTATCGATCAAATTTTAACAGAGTAGATCGTGTACACGTAGGTTAAATCACAAACCAGTCCTGCCCCAGTGGGCTAATGCCAAACTATCATGATCACTAGTGTTCTGTCAAGCCCAAGTGGGCAAAATCCAATAAAATCGATACATCACAAGTGTCTTGCATATTCTTTTCAGTGGAAACTTCATACACATGGCACATAATCTGGCCACAAAGTTCTATGCACCTAAAAAATAGAATTTTTAAAATTACTAAAACAGCAACTGAAATAAACTACAAGATGGTCGAATTCATGTTCAATGTAAGTGTACTGCTAATTCTTCATTAATCTTCAAACCATTTCGTACAGTGCATTCAAAATCAATAATGTAAGTTGATTCAAGTTTGCATAAAGATAGTTCACGATTCCCACCCTTCACCCCAAGATCAACATTGTCAATCACCACCATCCGCAGTTTAGTTTCATCATTGTAATGGTGTGAGTGAAAGTGTTGTGCTACAGGATAGGTTCTGTTTTTGTTCCTTACAGCTCTGAGGGGCTCCAGGATTCTTTTTTTAGCTGGATGTTTGGTACTCCCTACATACCATTTATTACAAGGGCAAATCAAAATGTAAATGCAGTAAGGAGTGGAGCATGTTAGGTGGTTTTTTATTACAAATTCCTTTCCTGCATGTGGAACAGCTAATCTGTCACAATTAACACTTCCTCTGCAAGCTTTACATTTATTGCAGCATTTGTATCCTGCCTGTATACCAGAGGGGCCCTGTCTTTTTTGTGTGACGTGATTGTGACTTAGTTCGTCTTTTAGTGATCTACTCTTTCTAAAAGTAATCTGGGGATTGCATCCCAAATCAGGTTTTAGGTGTTCATCACTCAGTAGGACATGCCAGTGTTTCTTAAAGATGTTTCGAATATCGGTAGCCTGGCCTGAATAGGTGGTAATGAATCTCACAGTCTTCATACTGGTATCCTCTCTAGCTGGATAGAGTAAATCATTTCTGACAGTTTCATCTACCCTCTTGCAAGCTGCAGCAATGGTTTTGGTACTGTAACCACGTTCTTTGAATCTTCTACACATTATGACTTTTTCTGCTTCAAAAGATTCAGTGGTACTACAGTTTCGTTTAGCCCTTAGTAATTCCCCGTAGGGGATGCTTTGTACAAGTTTGCAGGGGTGCGAGCTATCAGCTCTTAGGATACTGTTCCCTGCCGTTGGCTTTCGATGTAATTTGGTTTCAATATTGTGGCCATTGATGATGATGGAGATGTCAAGAAATTCAATTTCAGTTTTACTGATGTTGTTGCGTGTTTATCTAGGTCCCTGATCGATACTGTGACCTTATGCCCCTATTCGGCTATAAATCCATTTATTCCCTATATTGGCATAACCGTTCAAGTGCGATTTTCTGAAAAGTCATCTCTGGCCTCACACGAACAGAGCCACATTCCAGCATGACTCTCTGCCACTTCCTTTGCGACCAATTAGTGCAATGACAGAGCAGTAGTCACTATCTGATATTCCTAGATAACACTCCGAGTTCTTCAACAAGATAAAAACTCAGCAAACCTGGAAATCCCCGCTTGCTGTGTTTTGATTAGTAATGGAACTCTAATGAGCAACTGATAACTATCACTTCCTAGTGACATCTTTAATTGACGTCTTATGTCCAGCAAACTTGCGTCAAACCCGGCACCTGTCAGGTATAAATATTACCAACGTTGCCTTAAGCAATCCCCGGTTAGGAGCTGTTGTGAGCTGCGAGCTACTGATGCTGGCTGCCTGCATGACCCTGTGTTGGTAAATCTAGCACTCTGTCACTGCAGCCTGCTATCCTGTGGTGGTGAAGCTGCTGATACCATTATCGCCGCCAAAGCGCGACCTATGGTGCAGTACGCTTAAGGAGCTGAACAGACGTCCCTCTGCGAAGACATCCAGCAGATTCCAGCTGCCCGTGGACGCTGTCCCCCCTCCTTCCTCGACGAGCTGAAGAGAAGCCGCTGCCTTTCTCGTGCAGAGAAATCCAGTCCCGGCGCTTCCGGTTTACCCTCGCGGGTGACTGGGATATCGAGAGAGACCCCTGAAGGAGATACCAATCCTCCATCATTCTATTCAGAGGTATGGTGTTGACTAAACCCTTAGACGAGAATTCTTGAAACAAACCTTGGCAAAACCAACTTAACTTAAGCTACTTACTTACTCCCCTTTTCACGTGTTAGGCTTAGGTCAGGCACACTGGGGTAGGCTTAGTTAGAAGCACCAGTTGAGTATGTTAGCCTAATGTATATATGACTGTATATATGTTTTATTACTTTAAAACATTGTATGGCTAAGAAACCATATCAATGCTTTTACAGTTCTATTTCGCAATACTTATCTTACTGTACGTACTTTTTATAATAACAATTATTGCAATTGTGGCAATACATTTCTCTTGTACGAGAAGAAAGACTGTGCAATAAATGTTAACCCTTTATTGACAAACGCCCGTCTCTCTATTCTCTACATCTCGTGAAAGTAAACTGCACTAGACTGACTGAGTGAAATACATGTCTATTGTTTCACACGACCCTAGAGATTGACTCTTGATCTGAGGAGCAAAGTTGTCATGTTGCACGGTTGTTGGAAAACTGAATCCCTTCTTGTCTGTGCCAAGGAAGCTGATCACTTCCTATGCAGAGAAGAAAGTTTCCAGTGACCTCTGAGCTAGTTGGTAACACAACCCAATTAAGTTTAGCATAGTCAGTGGAGGCCTGGAATATCCGCAGTTCCACGTCGATACTACTGTTTATGTTATTCCAATGCGCAGGGCCTAGTGGGAAACTAGGAACTACACTACATGGCGCCCAACGTTTGGTAAGGCGATAAACTAACGCAAGGCAGTTAGAGTAACTCAGTCGTGCATATTTCACACAGACCCCTTTCTCCCGTAAATACTCCAATAGACGTCTGGAGTGGGTGAAAGGTTAAAATCCGCCCGACCTTAGTAGGAAGAGATTCCTATGTAAAGCTCTGGTTTATTCAACGTTGAAGGATACAGTGTTCCAAAATATTGTGCACCTAATCTTTGTCTCCTTGGAGACCTACTCTGCAAAGCCTGCATTTTTTAAATGTCAGACAGTGAAGAAGAAAGGGAAGCAGCTAGGCTGGCTTCCATACTAATAGAGGAGGACTCGAGTCTCCTACAAGCAGACCCGGATGCTATTATCATCCCGGTTCACTTAAGAAGATCTATAACGTTAAAACTTATAGAAAACGGACTGACACCTCAAGGTGGTACAGTAATTTTCGTGATAGAGGCTCACGAGTATCGGCAGACAGAGGTATTCTATTCATGGATAAACTTTCCAGCGGTAAACGCTAGAACAAAAGAGTTTCACTATTACAAAATAGAGAAACCTCCGGGAGAGTACGCTCCCTTCGAGGAGATTGAAATCCCACTTAAATTTCAAGAGCACCTGCTCTGGTTTAATGGCGCCCTAAAACACAATAATCACATAACTAGGCTCGGTCCTCTAGGTAGACCAGGAGCCACGTGGCCGGTTCTAGCCAGCTACACACCACATCCTGACATTGCAAGAATGTCTAAGGAAGAGCTGTTAGCACAGTTCAAAACATTAATAAAAATACATAGGCAATTAGTCCAATATGTGATGCGGACTGCAACAGTCCAGCCAGCTGTTAATTCACACCAGCTGACCCCTCATCAGGGGAACACTAATAAAATTACACCACAGAACATACAGTCATGTCTTGGTAAAACACCCGTAAAACGGGAACAAATTCCTTTCTGGTTAGCACAGAAAATCACTCAAATAGAGGCACTATTTCCTGATACTACCCCTATAGAGAAACACAGAATCTTGACCATCTGCCTTCCTATGGGAATCGCACCACACGTGGAGGACTGTGACACTTGGGGTACAGTCTTTGCTTCCATTTACACAAAAACACACGGTGTTCCATCTATGGCGGTAATACCAGAAGTGCTAAAACAGATTCAAAATGAATTCGGTCCAGAGCCCGCTTTAAATCTAGGTATGAAATTACTGAAAGACTTCAAGCAGGTCTCGGCTAAATTATTAGCCAACATAAAAGGAGAAGCAGCATCTGTGGCGATTCGCCAGAAGTTGAAGGAAACAGATATACAAGATCCTGTTGAGCTAGCAAAAATCATAGAAAAATGCTATGAAGAATTAGGTAGAGACAGCTTGGGTGGGAAACCGGTAAAGCCCCAACTGCTCGAAAATCCTGAAAAATTATTTATTAAAAATAATTCTAATACTCCTAAAAAGAGCTGGGATGGAAATAAACAATCCACTCCCAAGGAAAAAGTTTTCCAGTCCAGAGGAAGGTCTCCTCGACGGAGGGAAAGAACTCCGACTCGAGAACGCCAGTCTCCCCAGAGGGAGCCCTCTGAGAAAAGATATAACCTTAGAAATAGGGATAATCTGAAAAAACCTGATAGATATCAAAGTATTGATACACGTCCCTCTCGATCTTCTCCACAGAATTCGGAAAGAAGAGGACGGTCAGACCCAGGAGAGCACACCAAGTCCAAAGACAAGGAACCTGCTCAGAGTAAAAAATCTCAATTTCCTAAAAAGAAGGTAGCCAGTATTAGAGTAATCAACCATGCCGAGAATACTGAGGACACAGTTGAAAAACGGGGAGTGGGCATTGACAATGTTGGACAGTGCAGCAGAAATCAGTATAGCGCGCAAGAACTTGAACTTGATGAGTCATCTGGAGACAGTAGACACGAATGAATACATTCAGGTTGAAACTGCCGACACCAGACTTAGCGAGCCCCATAAAATATACGAAATAACATTGTGTATGGAGGGTGATAAGACTAGGAAAATTAAGGGTCTATTTTGGGATAAGCTCTCAAAAGGCTATGATATTCTGTTAGCTGAAAAAGATTGGCCCCCAGAGTTTGTCAGGGAGTGCCCTCGTGGCGAAGAAGTGATTATGCCTGCCTTCTCGAATCACATTCCGATTCACAAAAAATACACATATGCAAGGAAATGGGCAGTAGCCCAGGCACCTGCATTGTATAAAAATCATGTAGGATGGGATGAGGACTCTCCTCCTCACAAAATCCAGTTAAAAAGTGAACCAACTGCCCAAAGGCAGTATCCCATAAAGCAAGAAGCTAAAAAACAGGTCAGGGAGATCTTAGATCAACTTGAGTATCAGGGGGTGATTGAAACATGCACCTCTCAAATGAACAATCCTTTGTTTCCTGTCTCCAAGCCAGACAATTCATATTGTCTAGTTTTGGACTACAGACATCTTAATACATGTTGCAAAACTTGTGCAATACAAAACTCGCATAGTGCAGCCCTAATGAATAACATAGTTAGGAAAAAATATAAAACGACATTAGACATTTCTAATGGTTTCTTTTGTCAAAACATTGCACCGGAAAGCAGATATTTGACCGCTTTCTCCGCATTTGGGTCGCAGAAAAAATTCTGTCGACTCCCACAGGGGTTCAAGAACAGCCCAGGACTATTCTCAGCTAGGGTAACAGAGTTACTACAAATCTATGATGATGAAGCATTATCTTACGTAGATGATATTTATCTCACAGATGACGACTTGGATACTCACTTGAAGAGAGTGAACACCATTATACTTGGGTTCGCAGCAGAGGGTTACAAATTCAACTTTAAAAAGTCCCGAATTGCCCATCTGACAGTACTATTCTTAGGGTACGAATTATCAAGTGAAGGGAAAAGCCTAGCGGACAACTTCTTAGAGAAGTGCGCTGTACTCCAAGCTCCAAAAACGCTGAAGAATTTACAATCAATACTAGGTTTTCTGAATTTCGGAAGAACTTACATTCTAAATTACGCAGAGAGGGTTAAACCTCTCTACGAACTAATAAAACCTGATTTTAAACTAATCAATTGGACTCAAAAACTCACAGAAATTTTGATATCACTGCAAACAGACATGTTAGCAAAAACAAAATTAGACACACGTGACAACACACGTGATCTTGTAATCCGAGTCATCCCAGGAAGATGCGGATTCACGTACCTAACCTCTAATGAGGGAGAAAAGGTACCAATTTCAATTAAATCTCACTTGTACACACAAGCAGAAAAAGCATTCAGTCACACAGAAAGAACTGTGAAAGCAGTGCAAATCGCATTAGCAAATGAAAGAGAACTAGCACACGGCAAACGGATTGATATCCTTACAGCGGAATCCGCCTTCGAGGCGCTATTCAGCTCAGTGAACCGGCCTACAGTGTCACTGGATCCGAAATGGATACAGTACCTAGATTCTCTAGGAGCGGAAGACGTGAAATACTATTTCGCACCACAATACGAAGAACTGAATGATTTAGAGTATGAAGAAGAATATCGTCTGCCAATCGAAATTCTGCCTCTCCCACAATATGCCTGTATAATCTTTACAGATAGCTCTGTACAGCATTTCAACGTAGAGAGAAAATCCTACGACGCAGCATGTGCGATCATTAAATGTCGTTGGCTGTGCGGTAAAATCAGACCGAAAGTAACAAAAACCGAATCAGTAAAGTACTGTTCGGTTCAGAGAACTGAAATTAGATGTTTAAAGATGGCGCTTGAAAATGCAGAACGCGAATTCCCGACACTTATAGTGTGCGATTCTCATTTTTGCGTCAACTCTTACAACAACAAACTGCAGAGTTGGATTGAAAACGACTACAAAGATGACACAGGTGCCACAATAAAGCATAAATTGCTCCGGAACGAGGTAGCTCTTTTAAGTAAAGAACTACAAAAGACTCACGTGATTCACGCACAGAGTCTTCGACGTGATGGCGTTCACGTTGCAGGGAATTCATTGGCTAATACAGCCACAGCGGAAGCAACTAAACCGGCTTCCGTAGCCACAAAAAAGCGTACAGATAAGTATATTGACGGGGAAACCATGCTGGCAGTAAAAACGACCGTAAAAGGCGACTGTGCAGCACTACCCGTAAACTACCCACTCAATTATGTATACATAATCGATGCAAACTCCGTTCCTTTTGCTCGAATCCCTGGAGTGGGGGACAGAGTAATTCCAAACACGAACAGGAGAATATTTTTAATAGCAGACGCACATATGGGTTTGGGTCTGAGACACCAAACAATTAAGGTTTCTCTGACTGAATTACAATCAGTATACTGGTGGCCGGGAATGAGTGTAGAACACCAAATATATGCAAACAACTGTGAAAACTGCAATAGGGATCGCAGTAGTGAACCATGCTACCGGCTACCGATCAGAAACAGCGTAACGCTGCCTGCACCCCAACCTGCGTCCTATTAATCAGTTAAGGCTAAAAGCACTTAAATAATGAGGCCTCCAGCGCTCGGCTGACGCTAGAACGGTTATAAAAAGATTTGCGAGTCCATATCGGCATATACGCAATTACCACGTTCCATTCTGACCAGGGTCCTGCTTTCAGCTCTCGAGCCTATAAGGAGGCCATGGCTAGCATGGGAATTGGGTTGCGGTATTCTTGTCCGTCGCCCCCCGAAGGGAATAGTGTGGTAGAAATAAAAAACCGGGACATAAAGCAATCTATAACAGCGAAGGTATTAGGTTCAGGCGCTGGGTGGGTCAAACATTTAATAAGTGTCCAGACTAGTCTTAACAACATGCCAAGAAATTCTCTAAAAGGTTTCAGCCCATACGAACTATTGTTCGGAATTAGAATGCGAGTTCAGGACCTCGATAGTCAAATGTCAGTGGTACAAGAAGAAACAACGCACTTTGATGTAAAGGATCGTTTGGCTGTTTTACAGGAACTGAATGAAACAAGAAAATCATTAAGCAACATAAAGTTAAAGCAACAGCCAAGTACCACTGACGAGGCACCACCCGCAACAGCCCCAGCAAGGCCTGTCTGGATTCCAAAGATTGGGGATCTAGTCAGAGAAAAGATCGCGGTTAAGAAGGAATTTGGGCCTTCTTACAGAAAAGCAGTACCTGTCTTGGCAGTCACCGGAACAAGATCAGTTGTGCTACCGCCCCTTGCTGGTAAAAAGGAGAACAGAATCGTGTCCATCGATCTGGTAAAACCACAAGCATGTGGCCTATAATCAACAGTAGGCCCAGTGGACTCCCAAGAAACAACAGAATACCCAAACTTGCAACAATCCAAGAGGTTCAAACTGAAAGACTCATCACATTCGATCAGCCCGCAGTGCACAATGAAGGACTATGCAATAATGCCATGGAACTTGTGCCTCTTGAAACACAGATTGAAACAGTTCGTCAAGAAACAACACCAGTCTACAATGATGTGGCATCAGAAAGTGCTACCAAGAGACAGATTGAAAGAACAATCCCATCAATTGACAGAACTGCCTCTGGTTATTTCATCAACTTCGACAACTTCTCTGAAGATTTAAACGACCCCGAAGTGATGCCAGAAACAAAAAAGTCTTTTAAAGAAAATACAACAGGACTCCTTCAACAAATCAAAGAACTATATCTGGATTAAGCATGGGCGGAAAATCCGTTACGCTCGCGGATTTTGCGGATTTTTGGGAAATTCGCAATCCGCGAGATTTGCGAATTTCCCGCAAAATCCGCAAATTTGCACGCAGCGGATTTTTTTGGCGGCGCGCGGCGTTGGTGATACAATTTTTGCGGCGCGCGGCGTTTATCATCGTTTGCCGAGTTGTTTTTTTCGATAGTTTGCGAGTGCTGCGCCATTTTGGATCTTGCTGTGTGATCCCGCGGGAATTAGCGAGCGCGATTACGTCATCGCGGCTTGCCAGCGATAGTTTGTCAACGCGAGTACGGCGAGATCACGTCTCGCGGTACTTCGCAATTGCGAGATTTGAGGTGCGGCGAGCAAAAATATAAATTTGCAATTCTGCACAAGAAATCCACCAGCAAGCAGCATAAACCTTCTAGAAATGATGATTTTTATCTGAATAACTCCTTAGTTTGACATTTGCCTGCACTTTTTTAGCGAGGAGTCCATTTTGGGGAGGGGGGCAGGGGGGGTGGGAGGAAGGAAGTGCCCCACAGTCTTCAACTTCCTGTTCCTGTTCAGCAGGCTCCTCCCAGTGCTTTGTCCATCTCCTGGTCACTTTTCATTTGGGTCTGGAGCTGGAAGGATTACTTTTTGTGGATGCTGCTGGATATTTGGATTTGAGGCCTTTTTGACTTTCTTTGGATCACTGTTGGATTAGAAATTTTACAAGTAAGTTTGTTTGGGGCATTACAGTTGCTGCAATTAAAATTTTGGAATTTTCGATTTTTGGGCTGTTTTGGGGCCTTTTGCCCAGGGGTACTCAGTGGTGGGTGGACTGAGTCTTTCTGTGGGTTGTCTTGAACTTAAACATCATGGAGGCCATGGATGAATTGGGATTGTGCTGATTTTTCTGTGTTTTTCGATTTTTGACCTGTTGTTGGGGCCTTGACCAGGGGTAGTGAGTGGTGCATGGGCCTAGTCTTTCTGTGGACTGTCTTGAACTTAAACATCATGGAGGGCATGGATGGAATGGGATTGTGCTGATTTTTCTGTGTTTTTCGATTTTTGACCTGTTGTTGGGGCCTTGACCAGGGGTAGTGAGTGGTGCATGGGCCTAGTCTTTCTGTGGGGTGTCTTGAATTTAAACATCATGGAGGGCATGGATGGTTTGGGATTGTGCTGATTTTGCAGTGTTTTTCGATTTTTGGGGGTGTTCATGGGGACAGGCCATGTGGGTGGGGGCCATTTTGAGTGCTGGTACAGGCAGGCCCTGGCCATGTGCTAGGAGGCAAGTGGCCATTTTGAATGCAGGCTTTGTTGTTAGGCCTCCAACCATTTTGCCTACTTTTCAACCTTTATTTATGCCCAGGGGTAGTGAGTCTTGCATGGGCCTAGTCTTTCTGTGGGTTGTCTTGAATTTAAACATCATGGAGGCCATGGATGGAATGGGATTGTGCTGATTTTGCAGTGTTTTTCGATTTTTGGGGGTGTTCATGGGGAGGGACATGCCATGTGGCTGGTGGCCATTTTGAGTGCAGCTACAGGCACTGGCCATGTGCTGGCAGGCAAGTGGCCATTTTGAATGCAGGCTTTGTTGTTAGGCCTCCAACCATTTTGCCTACTTTTCAACCTTTATTTATGGCCAGGGGTAGTGAGTCTTGCATGGGCCTAGTCTTTCTGTGGGTTGTCTTGAATTTAAACATCATGGAGGCCATGGATGGAATGGGATTGTGCTGATTTTGCAGTGTTTTTCGATTTCTGGGGGTGTTCATGGGGAGGGACATGCCATGTGGCTGGTGGCCATTTTGAGTGCAGCTACAGGCACTGGCCATGTGCTGGCAGGCAAGTGGCCATTTTGAATGCAGGCTTTGTTGTTAGGCCTCCAACCATTTTGCCTACTTTTCAACCTTTATTTATGCCCAGGGGTAGTGAGTCTTGCATGGGCCTAGTCTTTCTGTGGGTTGTCTTGAATTTAAACATCATGGAGGCCATGGATGGAATGGGATTGTGCAGATTTTTCAGTGATTTTCGTTTTTTGGGCCTGTACTTGTGGCCTTTTCACCAGGGGTATTTGAGTCTGGCATGGGCCTAGTCTTTCTGTGGGCTGTCTTCAACTTAAACATCATGGAGGGCATGGATGGAATGGGATTGTGCTAATTTTTCTGTGTTTTTCGATTTTTGACCTGTTGTTGGGGCCTTGACCAGGGGTAGTGAGTGGTGCATGGGCCTAGTCTTTCTGTGGGGTGTCTTGAATTTAAACATCATGGAGGGCATGGATGGAATGGGATTGTGCTGATTTTGCAGTGTTTTTCGATTTTTGGGGGTGTTCATGGGGACAGGCCATGTGGGTGGGGGCCATTTTGAGTGCTGGTACAGGCAGGCCCTGGCCATGTGCTAGGAGGCAAGTGGCCATTTTGAATGCAGGCTTTGTTGTTAGGCCTCCAACCATTTTGCCTACTTTTCAACCTTTATTTATGGCCAGGGGTAGTGAGTCTTGCATGGGCCTAGTCTTTCTGTGGGTTGTCTTGAATTTAAACATCATGGAGGCCATGGATGGAATGGGATTGTGCTGATTTTGCAGTGTTTTTCGATTTTTGGGGGTGTTCATGGGGAGGGACATGCCATGTGGCTGGTGGCCATTTTGAGTGCAGCTACAGGCACTGGCCATGTGCTGGCAGGCAAGTGGCCATTTTGAATGCAGGCTTTGTTGTTAGGCCTCCAACCATTTTGCCTACTTTTCAACCTTTATTTATGCCCAGGGGTAGTGAGTCTTGCATGGGCCTAGTCTTTCTGTGGGTTGTCTTGAATTTAAACATCATGGAGGCCATGGATGGAATGGGATCGTGCAGATTTTTCAGTGATTTTCGTTTTTTGGGCCTGTACTTGTGGCCTTTTCACCAGGGTTATTTGAGTCTGGCATGGGCCTAGTCTTTCTGTGGGCTGTCTTGAACTTAAACATCATGGAGGGCATGGATGGAATGGGATTGTGCTGATTTTTCTGTGTTTTTCGATTTTTGACCTGTTGTTGGGGCCTTGACCAGGGGTAGTGAGTGGTGCATGGGCCTAGTCTTTCTGTGGGGTGTCTTGAATTTAAACATCATGGAGGGCATGGATGGAATGGGATTGTGCTGATTTTGCAGTGTTTTTCGATTTTTGGGGGTGTTCATGGGGACAGGCCATGTGGGTGGGGGCCATTTTGAGTGCTGGTACAGGCAGGCCCTGGCCATGTGCTAGGAGGCAAGTGGCCATTTTGAATGCAGGCTTTGTTGTTAGGCCTCCAACCATTTTGCCTACTTTTCAACCTTTATTTATGCCCAGGGGTAGTGAGTCTTGCATGGGCCTAGTCTTTCTGTGGGTTGTCTTGAATTTAAACATCATGGAGGCCATGGATGGAATGGGATTGTGCTGATTTTGCAGTGTTTTTCGATTTTTTTGTGCTCTATAACTGAACTGATGTTCCTCTGTCTTCCATTTTTTTTAGGTGCACAAGACTCAAGAGAACCACCAGTGCCAGGAAGAAGTCCTGCAGCGGTGTGTGTGTGCAGCATAACGTCACGCGACGTCACGTCTGGCCTCAGACAACTCTACAATTCGTGCAACTGCGGCCTGCTGTCTGACCTGCTCTGAAGAAGATGGCCCCAAAGAAAGTTCTCCGTAGCTCCTCTAGCAAGAAAGTTGCTAGTAAGGAGCAGAAGAAGCAAGTTACCAAGGAGGCTGGTGTGCCACCCGCCACGTTTTTTGGGAGAAAAAAAAAAAGTACGCCTGCAGCAGCAGGATCTGCTGGGGACCAAGCTGGGAGCAGCACCCCTGCTCCATTGGGTTCAGTGCCTCCACCACCACGCCAACTTAAGTCAAAGCCCTTGAGTGCTTCAGAGGCAGTCAGTGTACTTCTCCAATCACCATCGACCAGTGATGTTGGCTCATCACAAGAAAGTAGCAGCAATGTCCCTAAATCAACACAGGTTGTTGTAACTCATCTGACAAGTGTTGAACAACCACAGCCGCAACAACAACACCATGTGCAAGTACACGCCCAAGTACATGTGGAAGGAGAGGCAGCAAAAGGAGATGCGCAAGCAAAGGTGCATGGAGGTTCACAAGTGCCCACAATAGTTGTTCCTCCCGAAGTAGGGGCACATCAGGAAATCGACAATGAACCCGAGGTATCATTGGAAGCCACTCCTCCTGATGATCATTCATTGTCTTCCACATCCCTAGCAAGGAAAAGATCAAGGGGGGTGTCTACATCTTCTTCAAGCCCACCTCGTTCTGATGCAAGTGATCTGTCTTGGGAACCACAACTGCGGTCTGACAGTGAGGCACACCATGATCTGACACCGGTACCTAAGCGTAAAAGGAAGGTCGTCCAAAAACTCAAACCTATGGAGTGTGATGAGGCTCAACAAGAAGTGACAGATACTGCTGGTGATGAAGCCTCTCACGATGACGACGAGCCAGTCATCACAAAGGTCACTGCAGCCCCACCGGGCATGCAGCAAAGAGACATTTTGACCCTATCCCGAGAAGCTGCTGAGCGTGATGATGATGTCGGCGAGGAGGCAATGGAAATGGAATCATTAGATTTGGAGTTAAGTAGTACACCAAAACCTACCGCTTCCATATTTCTTCCTCGCAAGAAGGTACCCACCTCGTCCTCGACCTCAATTCGTGGTGGTGAAAGTGCAAAACGTACTGAAGTTCGGCAATCCACATCCTCCACTTCATCTGACATTAGCAGCAGGACCACCACCACCACCAGTATCGCCGCCTCCTCCGGCCCCCGAAGACATTTCAAGTCTCCAGTTTGGGACTTCTTTAGTGTTTGCCCAAAAAATGAAAACGTAGCCATTTGTAGCATTTGTAAGCTTCGAGTTAGTCGTGGTAAGTTGGGTTCCAACTATGGTACCGGAGGCCAGAGAGGTCATCTTAGGAGAACGCACGATGTCCAATGGTTTGCGCACCTACACGCGATCAAGGAAGCCGGAATTGCACGCAATGAAAACGTTGTTTTTTCATCTGATGATGACGAGGGGGAAGAAGGCGATTCAAACACTTCACTTACACCCAGTTCCCCTGTCAGCAGCACACCCCATGGGAGCCACACTAAGAGTGTGGGAGAGAGTGAGACATCAATGCGGAAAAGTTCATCAGCGAGCGTAACTGGGTCGAAGAGATCATCATCATCCCGTAAATCCTTGGTCCAGGGCAACATTAAAAAGATGTTGTTTACAGAAGCGCAATATGAATGCAACCACCCAATGACCCGTCTGTATAACACTAAGCTGGCTAAAATGCTAGCTCTGGACCTTCTCCCTTTTTCTTTTGTAGAAGGGGTTGGTTTTCTAGAATTAGTGACAGCGCTCTGCCCTAAATGGAAGGTTCCTAGCCGGTTCTATTTTGCCCGAGTTGCGGTTCCAGCACTACATGAAGATGTTCTGAAGGTGATTGGGGCAGCTTTGCAGAAGAGTGCTGTTCACACTATACATCTGACAACAGACATGTGGACCAGTGGCGCAGGCGCTGATTACATGTGCATCACTGCACACTGGGTCTCTTTTTCAGGGGCTAAATCAAAGCTAAACGCAGGTGTTGACACGAACATTGTTTTTAAAGGTGCTCGGAAACATGCAACACTAGCCATGTTTGGTTTGGAGAAACGTCACACAGCAGAAAACATTTTGGATGTCTTTAACACAAAGGTCCTTAACTGGCTGTCCCCACTAAAACGCAAGGTTGGTTATGTTTCCACGGACAATGGCGCCAATATAGTTAAGGCCATGAGGGACGGTTACTATTTCAGAGTGCCGTGTTGGCGCACTGTATAAACCTGGTTGTCCAAAAATTCTTGGGTAATAAAGGCAGTGCAGCGTACAGTGTATTGGACACCTGCCGAAAAATGTGCAAGCATTTCAGCCATTCTTTTAAGGCCCGGAAGCAGCTGAGGAGGCTGCTATATCAACGTCAAATGCCAGTGAAAGCACTCATCCAGGAGGTGGTAACACGTTGGAACTCAACCTTCTACATGCTTGAGCGTCTGTATGAGCAGTATACGGAACTCGATCAATATTTCCTTAAAGAGGGTACAGAGGAGCTGAGGATGGGTGGGCCGCAATAGAACATAGTTGAAAGCCTGACACGCATGCTTCGTCCTTTTGAGTTCTTCACGCGTGCAGTCAGCAAGGAGGACTCTAATTTGGGAAAAGCTATCCCATTGTTGTACATGCTGGAGGACCAACTGAAGGAGGTGTGTTCTGTGTTTGGAAAAGATAAAAACCAAGACTCTTTGCTTCTGGCTGAGCAATTATTAGAGCTCCTACAAGGTGATGAACGTCTTAAAAAGATCCACTCAGAACAGCATTACATTTGTGCTACTATTCTGGATCCACGCTACAAAAAGGCGCTGGCAGGCCAAGCATTCTTTCCTTTTGATGATGAACATGTTCCAAAGTACAAACGTTGGCTAGCCTTGTCAGCCAAGAAGTTTGAAACAGAACGGCTGGAAATTGAAGGAAATGGCAGTACATCAGCAGGCCATCCCCAGTCAAAACAATCCACTTCTGCACCTGTGGCTGTGGCACAAGTGACCTCTCAGCCGTTAAAGACACCGGCAACCGGATCATCTGCACGAAAGACAACAGAAACATTGGAGCCTGAAGAGGATTGGCTAGCTCTGCGTGGGTTTGGTTCTCAAAAGGTCAGAGGCACAGCAAGAGCTAAGCAAAGTGGAGGAACCTTGGATGAGGACCTTGAGTCGATGGTGAAGGACTATCTGAATGACTCAACAGAGGTCTATGTTAATTCTGACCCATTGGCGTATTGGCATGGGAAAAAAGAATTGTGGCCACAGCTCACCAACCTGGCTTTAAACTACTTGTCTTGCCCACTCGCAAGCGTGTCTTCTGAACGGGTTTTCAGTGCGGCTGGTGGGATTGTAACTCCCAAACGGAGCCGCCTCTCGCCCAAAAATGTGGAGAGGTTAACAATGATCAAGATGAATCAGCACCTCATACCACCAGATTTCAGAGTACGAGAGAGCGTGCCGGATGAAGAGGAGGTGGCCAGCAACATAGATGAGGGAATTTCTACTCTGTCAGGTGACACTGAGCTCACCCTGCCTGAATTCGCAGAGTATGATGACGAAGCCTTATTCTTATTCCTGGACCGTGATACCGAGCCCTGAAAATGAGACAACGAATCAATAACTTTCTTTTTCATCCTTATTCACTTTTATTCCTGTGTGTCTGTCTTTCTTTGTTGTGCACAGTTAATATAATTCAAACTTTAATCAGATAATCACAAAAACAAGCCCATCAGCAGAACTGTCTTCACTTGTTTGCGAATTGATTTGAAGGTGCCGCAGTCTGCATTCCTCAGGTTCAGAAGTTCCGAAGAACATGCTCCTCTATCCTCCTCCTCCAGACTCCTATTTCCATCAAAGCAGAGGGCTGGTTTACGCCCAATGAAGAAAGACTCAGCACTTGTGGGGGTGTTGTTCTACCTCTTTGCAGGTGAGTTGACGGGTCTCTGGGGCCATTTCTGGGAAGCACTAAAAGTGGTTTGGACCAAATCCGAGGCGGAAAATTTTTTGTGTTTTTGATGACTTGCTTGCCTTTGAGGTGCTCTTAGGGGGGGTTCCGTCTGTTTGTGGGTGAGTTTCGTGGTCTGGGAGCATTGCTGGGACACTCTAATCTTGATTGCATTTGCTTTTCAGGAAATCCGTTGTGCCAACCCCGACTTATGGCCTAGCTACGCAGCGCGTTTGGACCGAAGGCCCAGAAATATTGCAAGTATGAGATATTGCTTTTGGCCTGTTTGGGGGTGTTATGCTTCCTGGCGGGTGGGTTGGCAGGTCTTGGGGCATTCCTGGGAAGGTCTAATACCGGGTAGAAGTGGTTGGGACAAAATCCAGGCCGATTTTTTTTTGGCTATTTCTGACATTTTGCTCTATGTAGCGTTTTCGGGGGCCTGTTTGGGGGGCTTCCTGGTGTTTGTGGGTGAGTTTCGTGGTCTGGGAGCATTGCTGGGACACTCTAATCTTGATTGCATTTGCTTTTCAGGAAATCCGTCGTGGCAACCCCGACTTATGGCCTAGCTACGCAGTGCGTTTGGACCGAAGGCCCAGAAATATTGCAAGTATGAGATTTTGCTTTTGGCCTGTTTGGGGGTGTTATGCTTCCTGGCGGGTGGGTTGGCGGGTCTTGGGGCATTCCTGGGAAGGTCTAATACCGGGTAGAAGTGGTTGGGACAAAATCCAGGCCGATTTTTTTTGGGCTATTTCTGACATTTTGCTCTATGTAGCGTTTTCGGGGGCCTGTTTGGGGGCTTCCTGGTGTTTGTGGGTGAGTTTTGTGGTCTGGGAGCACTGCTGGCTATATATACTTTACTTTGCAAGAGGTTTGAAGCAAATCCATGGTGGCAGAGGGGAGTTAGGGCCTAGCTGCAGAGCGCGCGCGGAGTGATTTGGGAAATTTGTGAAAAATTGACTAAGTCCCCATTTTTGTACTTTTGCTCTTTGGCTGTTTGGGGGTCTTCTACTCGTTTTCTCCTGGGTTGACGGCTCTGGGGCCAATGCTGGGAAGCTCTAATACCGGATAAAAGTGTTTTGGACCAAATCCCAGGCGGAATTTTTTTTGTGTTTTTGATGACTTGCTTGCCTTTGAGGTGCTCTTAGGGGGGGTTACGTCTGTTTGTGGGTGAGTTTCGTGGTCTGGGAGCATTGCTGGGACACTCTAATCTTGATTGCATTTGCTTTTCAGGAAATCCGTCGTGCCAACCCCGACTTATGGCCTAGCTACGCAGCGCGTTTGGACCGAAGGCCCAGAAATATTGTAAGTATGAGATTTTGCTTTTGGCCTGTTTGGGGGTGTTATGCTTCTTGGCGGGTGGGTTGGCGGGTCTTGGGGCATTCCTGGGAAGGTCTAATACCGGGTAGAAGTGGTTGGGACAAAATCCAGGCCGATTTTTTTTTAGCTATTTCTGACATTTTGCTCTATGTAGCGTTTTCGGGGGCCTGTTTGGGGGGCTTCCTGGTGTTTGTGGGTGAGTTTCGTGGTCTGGGAGCACTGCTGGCTATATATACTTTACTTTGCAAGAGGTTTGAAGCAAATCCATGGTGGCAGAGGGGAGTTAGGGCCTAGCTGCAGAGCGCGTGCGGAGTGATTTGGGAAATTTGTGAAAAATTGACTAAGTCCCCATTTTTGTACTTTTGCTCTTTGGCTGTTTGGGGGTCTTCTACTCGTTTTCTCCTGGGTTGACGGCTCTGGGGCCATTGCTGGGAAGCTCTAATACCGGATAAAAGTGTTTTGGACCAAATCCCAGGCGGAATTTTTTTTGTGTTTTTGATGACTTGCTTGCCTTTGAGGTGCTCTTAGGGGGGGGTTACGTCTGTTTGTGGGTGAGTTTCGTGGTCTGGGAGCATTGCTGGGACACTCTAATCTTGATTGCATTTGCTTTTCAGGAAATCCGTTGTGCCAACCCCGACTTATGGCCTAGCTACGCAGCGCGTTTGGACCGAAGGCCCAGAAATATTGCAAGTATGAGATTTTGCTTTTGGCCTGTTTGGGGGTGTTATGCTTCTTGGCGGGTGGGTTGGCGGGTCTTGGGGCATTCCTGGGAAGGTCTAATACCGGGTAGAAGTGGTTGGGACAAAATCCTCGCGGAAAAGCCTTTTGGCACTTTTTGTAACTTAGGGTTCGTTAGGGTTAGCCCTAGCAGCAGGATTGCATGTGTTTCGGGGTGTTCTAGATTATTCCAACTGAGTTCTGGGGTCTTAGAGCACTCGTGAGAATGTGTGATTTTGGTTGCAAGTCATTTGAAGAAAATCCAAGGTGGGAAAGGGGGGATTTGGCATAGTTAAAGAAAGCCTTTGCCACTATTCTTAACTTAGGGTTCGTTAGGGTTAGCAGTATTTCTATTGCATGTGTTTGAGTGGGGGGGATTTCGAGTCTTGGAGCGATGCTGGCTATGGCTACTTTTGCTTGGTTGCTTGCAAGTGGTTTCAATGCAATCCACGGTGGGTAATGGGTAATTAGGAAGGGGGTACTTCGGCCTATTTTTACTTTCAAAGTAAGTTTTGTCACCAGTTTTCTGCTAGGCCTCGTTTTTTGAGATTTGATTGGGGGTCTTCTACATTTTTGCGACTGGCTTTAGTAAGGGTCTGGGTGGGAGCACTGCTAGGAAGATCTAATTTTGTTCTAAAACACAGTTTACAGTACACCTAGCTTGAGGGGCAAGATCCGCTACATTAATTTGCCCATACTTATTTATCCTTCAAAAGGTGACTCAGGGTACGCACTTTCAAAAATATTGTACTGTCTACTAGGAAAATCAAATTGTGACTTTTTGCACTCCACAGCCTACATACCTTATATTTATTTATCAGTGGTGTTGTAATGTTATATCACTTCCTGTTTTTCGTTGAATAATTACAGGCCGGGTTTCAGTCTCTGTAATGGGGAAAAAAGGATGGAGTCAGGCTTCACAGTAGCGAGCCACAATTCAGCATCAGGCAGGCAGTGGACAGGGTGTCTTCTGGTGACCAACATCGATGGACGAAGCGTCGGCTGCAATGGAGGAGTGCCGCTAATAAGAGGATTTTTTTTCTGCAGGCAACTTACTTACCACTTCCAACAGGACAACTACAACCACATAGATACAGTATCCCTTGCCTTTTTCTCTGACTGTGACTGCATTTCTTGGATCTCTCTCTGCTTCTAAATTGATCCCTTAACACATCACTTAGTCCACTCCACTATCACATCTGCACCACACATAGTCATTTGTAAGTGCTCCGACGTAATTCGCAAGTCGCAGCACGCCCCAGGCCGTAGAGGACTGGGATGGCCCCAATGATGAAGCATGTCACCAAGGGGCAACCCTGGTGAGTGAGGGGACACCTAGAAAACAAGCAATTTCTCCTTTTCTATCTACTATACCTTCCAGACCAACCCCACTGAGTGTTGTTGTGAATGGATTTATAGTGACCAGCAAGGCTCTCGGGTATCTGGCTAAGTACAGAGACCTTATGTTGAATATCGTTATCAATAATTCCACACAGGCCCTGTACTGTCGCATTCTTTCTTCCACAGTTGTCGAATGTACTACTTACTTTTCACTGACATGCATGCAGTAGTGCATGCACTTTCAAAGATTGATGGATAGGTTTGTACCCAAAGAATTGTTTATGTTCCATTGTTTGTCTATGCTGTGCTTTTTTTTACAGGGTGTCTTCTGGTGACCAACATCGATGGACGAAGCGTCGGCTGCAATGGAGGAGTGCCGCTAAAAGGAGGATTTTTTTTCTGCAGGCAACTTACTTACCACTTCCAACAGGACCACTACAACCACATAGATACAGTATCCCTTGCCTTTTTCTCTGACTGTGACTGCATTTCTTGGATCTCTCTCTGCTTCTAAATTGATCCCTTAACACATCACTTAGTCCACTCCACTATCACATCTGCACCACACATAGTCATTTGTAAGTGCTCCTACGTAATTTGCAAGTTGCAGCACGCCCCAGGCCATAGAGGACTGGGATGGCCCCAATGATGAAGCATGTCACCAAGGGGCAACCCTGGTGAGTGAGGGGACACCTAGAAAACAAGCAATTTCTCCTTTTCTATCTACTATACCTTCCAGACCAACCCCACTGAGTGTTGTTGTGAATGGATTTATAGTGACCAGCAAGGCTCTCGGGTATCTGGCTAAGTACAGAGACCTTATGTTGAATATCGTTATCAATAATTCCACACAGGCCCTGTACTGTCGCATTCTTTCTTCCACAGTTGTCGAATGTACTACTTACTTTTCACTGACATGCATGCAGTAGTGCATGCACTTTCAAAGATTGATGGATAGGTTTGTACCCAAAGAATTGTTTATGTTCCATTGTTTGTCTATGCTGTGCTTTTTTTTACAGGGTGTCTTCTGGTGACCAACATCGATGGACGAAGCGTCGGCTGCAATGGAGGAGTGCCGCTAAAAGGAGGATTTTTTTTCTGCAGGCAACTTACTTACCACTTCCAACAGGACCACTACAACCACATAGATACAGTATCCCTTGCCTTTTTCTCTGACTGTGACTGCATTTCTTGGATCTCTCTCTGCTTCTAAATTGATCCCTTAACACATCACTTAGTCCACTCCACTATCACATCTGCACCACACATAGTCATTTGTAAGTGCTCCTACGTAATTCGCAAGTCGCAGCACGCCCCAGCCCGTAGAGGACTGGGATGGCCCCAATGATGAAGCATGTCACCAAGGGGCAACCCTGGTGAGTGAGGGGACACCTAGAAAAAAAGCAATTTCTCCTTTTCTATCTACTATACCTTCCAGACCAACCCCATTGAGTGTTGTTGTGAATGGATTTATAGTGACCAGCAAGGCTCTCAGGTATCTGGCTACAGAGACCTTATGTTGAATATAGTTATCAATATTTCCACCCACGCCCTGTACTGTCGCATTCTTTCTTCCACAGTTGTCGAAAGTACTACTTACTTTTAACTGACATGCATGCAGTAGTGTATGCACTTTCAAAGATTGATGGATAGGTTTGTACCCAAAGATTTGTTTATGTTCACAATTGTTCGTCCATGCTGTGCTACTTTTTCTTGTCTCCCAAAACCTTTCCCAAAAACCCCCGTACCCATCCATTTTTCAAACCCTAACCCTCTTCCCCCGGGCTGTGTGGTTTTGATTGATGTGTGACTAAATTACAGCAATAAATCCACACACTTGCTGGGGAGGATAAGGTGATAGCAACAGGCTGGTGAAGAAATCCGAGGATATATTCTTACTCTGCTTGACAAAGACCCATGGCTAATGTCAAAGAACTTCAACCGAATTAGTTATACTTTAACATTTGTTAGGCTACAACGTGGCACTGTTCTAGTGTACTTCTGTCACCTGCTATATTCTGTATTGTACCTTTGTATTGCTCAGGAGGACAAACCAGATTTCATTTTCTTTTTTTTCATAGGCAAGCAACTGCCAATGTGTCACACCACTAGTACCACCGCTATGAGGAAATTTTATCCGCCCAGGATTGCCAACCTTATTTGCTGTTTCCCGTGGAGCCAGCCCTGGGCCTAGCCCTACTTGCAAACAGAAATTACAGGTAAGATAGGCGTTTGGTTGGAGGTAGTATAATGGAGTATTAGGAGAGACGAGAGATTTGATTGACGGTAGTACTACTAAAGTCCTAGGACTATTCAGGAAAACAAACTTACTGTTATGTTAAACCCCCACCCACCAGACTCAAAAGCAGTAAAAAACAGGTATGGTCAGATAAAGTTTCAAAAAGTATATTTTTATAGCCCTAACAAAAGAATCTCCCGCAAGACCCTCCCTAACCCCAACGATTGTCCTTCAAAAGTCCCCAAAAATCACAACTCCCAATTCCCACCCCCCAAAAGTCTCTAAAAAAGGGGCAAGGGACACTATGGCAGGGTGCTGTTGGAATTAGCAGCCAGGGCATCATGCTCCTTGCGGAGGGTGGCAAGTTCGAAGCGGAGGCCCTCCACCACGTTCTTATAATTATGGACCTCCTGCTCCAGGTAGGACAGTCTGAGGGATAAGCGGCGCCGGTGTGCCTTGCAAATCCTGTGAGGGGCAGCTGCTTTCTTTGCTGCTGGGCGGTGGCGTTTGGCTTTGGTAGCCCGGCTCCGTACCGCTGGAGCACTGCGCTGGCTGGCAGCCCGCACGGAGGAGGATGCAGCTGTCCCAGTGGACGTTGTTGTTGTTCCAGACTGCGTCTCCTCCTCCTCCAGGGCCACCAGCCGCCGATATTCAGCAACAGTGGCATCCAGCCTCCGTTGCCGGGCCATTCGAGCCAGCTCCTTCCTCCTTGATGGTGTCTTGGATTTGGAAGGAGCAACTACATGAAAAAAGAAAGACATAGTCTGTAACCAATGCTCCTTAAGATTAACACAAAATGATTGAGCAGAAAGTTGTCACAGTACAAGTAGCAAATTGAAAGCACAGTGCATAACTATTGAGGACAGTATCTATGTAACCTCCGACTTCTTCATCCTTGCTCTAACATTAGTGGGAGTTTAAGGAACAAATTCTACGAGCACTATGGACTTCTATTACAGTCGACTATGACAGTACACCACTCTTATTCTTCTTCTTCTCTCTTGTTTAGGAAAATTGGTACGTTATCTTATGCAAGCCGGCATAATGCCAGCGCAGTGAACTTGCACCCGAGAAAAACAGACGCACGCCATGGTGAGTGAGACAGACTTGCGTTACTGTACCGGTCCAGTACATGCAGGTGGTGAAGCTCTTACTTTTCTATTACGGGTGGCACTGAGAATACTCTGTTAAAAGGGCTACTGCTTAATTAATTTAGCTTTCACCCTACAGTGCAAATGAGTATTAGAAAAGGAAAATGAAGAAGCTAAATTATCTGATTATCTATCACTTCACATGGGATGTATTTGATGACATATGGGATGACTTTAGGTGCTTTGCTTATTATTGAGTGAACAGTGATACCCCCACACATGAATGACGTACTACTACTAAACTAAAGTTATTAAGGGAGGTAGGGAGTGTCCACCATAATAACTGGATATATGCTGTGCTTGCAGTTGCAATACAAACTACTGCTACTATTCATGGTAGTCTTTGGACAACGTTACAACTTCTTTTCCTTGCCTTTCCAAAACTGGAACGGACGTGCGGGTGCGGTGTTACATGCTCTTCAAAGTAACACTTAGTTCATCCAGTGACCGTCTACTCTCTCTAGATTCACATATGCTATCTAAGAGTCAGATAGTACCATGAATGATCCAGGCATCCATCCATTCAAAGTATATTGCACACATACAGTTTCTGTCTCACCCACCCAGGCTGTTCTCCTTCCACCCATCCTTGCTTCATCATTCACCCAGCCATGCACCATACCATTTTCTTACCTTCCCAGCCACCTCGGGGACCAAGCAAACACATATCATTCTTCTTTGCCAGTCATCATTACATTTCTCGTGCTTCCACACTTACTTACACCCTTCTTTCGCTTTTCGTTCATCCCATCCATCAAGTTCACCTCAGATCTGATTGGGATTCTTCTCGCCAAAAACTTCACAGCTAAGTCGAAGTACATTTAGAGGAGGCTACTACCTGCTTTTTTTATAATACACCAGTGCAGAAAGCACACTCTGCAGTCTTCAATCTCAATGACTAAGGAATGTATAGCTTACCTCTGCCCGCCACCACCGTGTGAACCCTCACAGGCATGTCCTTTTCCGGCACTTGCACCGCCTCCTCCCCAGAGTTGTCCTTCTCGTCCAATGCCACCACCTCCGCGCTGGCCCCGTCTCCAGATGTTCCACCTACAAAGTACATTTAATAATGTTAGAATACACCACTCACTACTATATAATATTTGGTCTAGGAGGAAGAAAGAAATGTGAAAAAAAGTGTACAATTTAGTAATTTTTGACTGTGTACTCTAGAGTAAAAATGTCCCTTTTTCCAGGGAAGGCTGTTGTCTTGCTGCACTTTTTGGCACAACTGATGAATGTTTGCTTTTTACTTTTTAACACACACCACTTTTTCTCCTAACAGACAGAACCTTGACTTCTAAGAACACGAGCAGGATCAAGTTCAAACCAGGTGAGAGCTCGGCTCGACCACAAGAAATGTGTCCAATTAATCGTCAGCACTAAGCACTTTTCCATTTTCAGTTACACGTTCACTTTTATGACAAACTTGAATTTAATAAATGTGTTTACTTTTAATAAAGCTTTTAAACTTAAATAGACTCTGTGGTTTTTGGTCCTCCAGACTAGAGTGGATGAGCTAAAGGTTTTCGAATTTTTGCAAGCATGAGTCCGTGCCTCTGCCATCGGTGACTTTGGGAGCTAAATGACTCTGCCACACTATCTAGTCAGTAAGGAGATTGGGGGTTCAACTACAAAGTCTGTTATCACTGAGGTATGTGGAAAGTCTAACAGTTACAGCACCTATTATAATTGATAAGCTAAGCGATGCATTATTTAGTGTCCATAGTTCTGTTTGTGCAGATTTGTCCCTGCAACAGTAGTAGAATGGATTGTCCTCCTATCCAAACCAAAAGTAAAGTAGTATCTTATTATTTCTTGGTGGTGGTCATTCACCTTTTTATTGTTGGCAATGGTCAAAGCATAAACATTTAGAATACTTGAAAAGACATTATGGACAATCCCAGAGGACTACACTCAGTGCATAGAGCTATTGCTGACTAGAATGGGAGTCCAATGGAAATGCCAAATGTGCAATCTTAGTTAGCTACACAGACAGACTAATAAGAATAATCTAGTAATACCACACGGAGTCATAGTCGAGGCAGGATAAGAATTTAGATCCTGTCTACAAGAAGATCAAAGACGATTTAGAAAAAATCGAATGAGGAACGCTAGGAAAAAATAAGTACTCTATATTAAAATTAAAACTTACTGGGGCCAGCAAAGGAGCCCTCGACTGCCCGGTCCTGGCCTGCATCGACAACAGCACCCTCCTCCTCCTCCTCCTGTGTCCTCCTCTTGCCCCTGGGGGAAGCTGATGTACAACATGAAAGAAAGAAAAACAGAAAACATGGATGATATTTCTCAACCAAATCAAACATTTAAAAAAGAACTAACAAAGTAACAAAATATTTTTGTGAAATAGCAAATAGGGAACGACTCCACGGGATATATTATTGACCAATCTCATGTGGTCGACTACGTCATTACTTTAGTATTGCTTGATTTGCGGACCGTCGAATTGGAAACTACCCTATGTAACTCACTAAACAAAGTACTAAAAAGGTTTGCCTAGGATTGGCAGGCAGCAGTCCGCAGCACGCAAAGTGACAGCCAAAGTCCATCGTGATTGAAGATCAGCGACAACACTAAAGTTTCCTACTACATTCACCAGTCATTAAAATACTCAAACTATTAATCCACCACCACTATTTCTTCTTATCGCCATGTGTACAAAGGAAGGACTGGACTTGAGTCTGTAGGGGCTGATTTAGAAGGCCCTTGCGGCTCTTTTGCTCCATTGTTGCGTGACTTTTGTGACGCAGCGACAGCACAAAAGAGGCGCAATGGTGTGGCGTATATTAACAACGTGACGCATCTGGGAGATGCATCACGTTGTAAAGCCCTGCGCCAATAGGGGTGTTCCGGTGCAAGGGAGGGCGTTCCTGCGCAGGAACGCATCCTAAAAGTGGCTGAGGGAAATCTACAAGATTTCAATCAGTCACTTTGAGGACAATGATGCGTGACTCAAACCCTGCGCCTGCTTGAAGCAGACGTACGGCTTGACGCAGCATTGGGGAGATAGGGCACCCCAGAGAATTGATGGAGCTGCACCATCGTTGCGACGCAACTCCAGCAATGCGCCGCCTTTACGGCACAGATGCGTAACGCTTTGGTGACGTTTTGGGCCCATGGCGCGCCGCATTGTAAATACGGCGCACCATGGGTGATGGTGGCGTGACGCACAATTACTGGCGCATACCTGCAACTTTGCAGGGATGCGCCGGTAATTAAAAATCTGAACCTTAGTGTGTAGCATTGCGCAGTTCTTTCAACTACACTCATACATAATTTCACAGGCCAATGAAATGAACACAAAATCTAAAACAAATAAGCATAGTAGCAACACTACTGAGAAGGAGAGCAGTGTACCTGAAATGCACAGAAGATTTTGAAATAAAATTTACCTACAATGTAATGAGCAGCATTATTGCTCTTGGTAAAAAACAAAAATTTGCAATATAATAACACAGCAGGAGAAAACATAGTAGTAAAGACATAGCTACTACTACTCACCAAGCCAGGGGATCTCAAGGCCAAGGAGGTCGAGCAGATCTCGCTCACGGGTCAGGACATCCGTCCAGCGGTGGGTGGCCTGGTTGTAGGTGCGCCAGACCCGAGAGTGGTGGTAAATGGCCTGGCACACCTTCTCCCACCGCTTCCGGCGCTCCCGGGCCCCGTACCCGGCACTGATCTTGCCGCCTCCCATGATGGTCCTGGGGAGGCGGCGCTGAACATAAAAAATGAGTTGGGCCACCTCCTCCGGGGTAAAGATCTCCCGTGGCATCACTAGCTCCCCCCTCAAACGCCCGCACGGGAGCCGGACACGGGGTGCGGGACCCTTCCCCTTCTCTGGATGCTTCCCGGCTCCCTTCACCATGGTCTGGGCGGAAAGGAATAAAGAAAATAGAATAGGGAAGAGAAGAAAAGAAAAGAGTTTACAAAAGTAGTTTAAAATTAACCAAAAGTAGCAGTAAACACAAAAATATAGGGCTAGAAAAATAGAGGGATAGATAATAAGTACAATAGATAAAAAAAAACTTCAAACAAGCAAAGGATGGCAGAGATTGACAGAGGATACAAAGACCATGCCCAGAACCATAGCAATGAATGAGAAACAAGATGGCCGCGCCCGTTCACGACCGCGCGGGTAAGTTCGCGCGAGATTTTCCTTGCGAACACGCGCGAGACTGTACTGGCAAGCCGCGGACTTTGCGAGATTACACTTCGCGCCCGGAAACGGAAATACGTCAGGCAAACAAGATGGCTGCGCCCTTGAACGACCGCGAGGGTAACTTCGCGTCTTGCGCTACGAGCGGCTCGCAAAAACGCACAAAACCTTGCCAACTAACACGCCGCAAAAAAAACAAATTGCATATTCGCACGAATTTGCGGCTTCCGAATCCGATCTCGCGCGTGTTCGCACCCCGCGAACCCCGCGAAATTGCAGAAAAACGAGTTTTTCAAAACTGAAAGCACTCGGCAGGGGCAAGAGTTCAAACTCATCATTAGTAACAATTCCCGGTAGTGCTTCCTGACTGGGGCCCCTCCAGAATTCAGTTGCTAGTTGCAACAATTGTATGACCCTGCTCTGACCCTCACAGCAGGCTCATACAATAGCTACAAGTAGGCCACAAAGAAGGTCCTGGGGAAAAAAAATGCACTGCAACAGAAAGCAAAATTACAGATAAGGAAGCAGGTGCCAGACTGGAATTTTAAAACAGTGACACATTAATAAACTAACCCCAAATTAATTCATCTCAGTTGAAGCAGGGCTGGTGTGCTTGCTTTTCCCCCCCATAATCTACAGTAATGATGAACCAGAGGGTGGCATTGATGTAACAGAGGGTTGCAGTGGTGAAACAGAGGGTGCTGGGAACCTGTGATGATGAACCAGACGTAGAAACAACATAATTCGCGACCGTTGCGCGACGAAATGTAAGTTCGCAATTGCGAACTGGTACGAAACCCTCGCGAACTGGCAGAAATCCTTGCGAACACACAAAAAAAAAATCCGCAAATTCGCAAGAATTCACGGATTTTGCGGATTGCGAGTTCGCAAATCCGCAAAATTCGCGAACGCGAGATTCACAAAATTCGCCCATGCTTATTCACCGTTGATTGAGCATTGGATTATCTCAGGGTTATTCATACTCCTACTATGCCTAATTTTAGTTTTAATTTTAGGAAAGTTTATTACAATTGAATGGACACAGCAAGTCAGAACATCAACCTAGTCCTGAAACCACACAGATCATCCCACGTGAAGAAAAGAGAACTGTCAACAGTAAATGTCACAGCAATTCCAATACCTGGTGGGGTAGTATGGGAGAAAACAGACTATGAGATATATGGTCCGGTCGAAATCCTGAAGTATCCTCATCAACTAAAGGTTTCCTTAAGTGACTTTGTAACACCAAGTACATTCTCTGATGATTGGGACTTTAACAGTATTAATGACATGATGTCTGATTTAGTAATGTCAGCTAGATTCACAGATCATGATTATTTACAAGGTTCATCTAGTTATGAGCAGTTATTCTGTTACACCCACTATGGGGATCATTACTTGCATAAATCTGCACAGCCTAGAAATGTTTTTATGTATAATCAATGGGAACATTGTTCTACACCACCTAAAAGCAGTTCTAAAGCATTTTTTGAGAAATTCAAATATTTTTCAGGGTTTAACACCAGTGATGCAGAAACGTTTTATTATAAACTGTTAGATAAAACAGGAATGAAAACAATGCTGACAAATTCTAAATTGATATATTCAGAAGCATTTTATGACAAAATGATGACATTTGGTTTTGATTATTGGAAAAATAATATTGAAACGAAAACAATTTGGGGTACAAAAGATTGGCAGGTGCAAGGCATTGAAGCACTATTTAGAACCTGCATGATACCAGAACAAATGTTATTTTTAAATGACACAGTACACCAAACATCTTGTCTTGGCCTAGCTAAGAACAAAGACCTTAAAACACTGTCTATACCAAAGCCAATACCTGAGAATACAACCACAGGTATTGAGTTAGACGTGTCACATATTTTACATTTCAATAGAACACATCCTGATTGGAAAAAGTGGTTAATCTGGCCTACAGACACAAATAGCTGTCAAGATAGATTCCTGAACAAAACACAGGGTTTAAAAATGACCAGATTAGACCCTAGATATTCCCAGAGACAACATCCGGGGATTATAACAACATACAGTGTAGGGAAACTCTGCCTAGAATGGCTAACAACATCCACACTGGCTGAAATTAAGCAACACTTGTCTTTATTAAAAGATGGTGCTGATTTGCGCGATTTCATTCTTGGACCACGCAAACAGCGTCAAAAGCGTTTCATAGCGACCAGTTTCTATGCTGCTTACAACGAGGCTTGGAAAGTAAAGCAAATTGGAACTGCTGAAAAAATACGAGAAATTGATCGTATTAATTTGGAGAAATCACTTTCTGTGATAGACAATGGGTTAATGACTCTGTCTTCCAGAATATATTCGTTGGACAATATTGTATCCTCTGCCTTTGATGTGATAGACAGAGATTTGCTAATGTTACAACATGGCCAGTCTCAATTGCGTTCTATTATAGAATTAGGCTGGACGCTGCAAAATCTTCGTTCAGGCTATGTGCCTTGGCGTTTAATCAACACAACGTCATTATTTTCCAGTTTTAACCTTACTGATAAACAGATCAGTTTGGCACAGAAAGGAGCAGACTATACAATCCTGAGCATCGAAAAACTTGAGAGATTACCATTGACAATGTCAGAGAGTCCTGTCATTGAATGGATAATACACGGAATTATCACAATTCCGATAACAACTTTCCGATTTAAAAAGTGCCTTGAGTACATACCTGCTGGCCAATATGAACAATTGGGTAAAGGATATGTAAAATCTACATGGAAATTACCATACACTCATTCTTGCTATAGTGACAGTGACAAAAATGTATTTCTTAGTGGTGAGAACTGTAAACATTCACTAAGCGGTATACTTTTGTGTCAGGGTATTAATTTACACGGAGCATGTGATGGAAATTCAAACAACCTTTCATGCCACCAGCTAGTCACACCTGCAACTCAGATAGAGCCCTTCTTTATGCAACTCGCAAACGGGAGTTACATTCTTAGAACGGATCACAGATGTTGTGGCCTGACGCCAGGGAAAAGTTATCTAGTGCAAGTTACGTCCATGGTCAAATGTTGTATGCAAGCATTGTTCCCGAGTGGGCCTCCAGACATAGTGACTCCCATCTGGCCTCGTCTGAATCTCTATTCTATACGAATTGATACATTAGGCAAAATGAAATCTGTACTTTTACAGACAACAGTGCCTATAACGTCATCTAAAGAGACGTATGATCTTCTAGTTGCAAGGACAGCTACTGAAATTCATGACCTTTTATCAACAAATTGCCCCGTGCATTTCGTAGAAATGTTCAGCCAACTCCTTAACATGTCTAGTGCAACAAGCATCCCAGGCATATTTAAGACAGTCTTTACGGGACTGCTAACACCCTTCCAGGCAATTTTGGGAATCTTTCCTAATTTTGTGCACTCCATTTTTGGCGGCATACCATTATTTTTGGGACTCGTCGCAGGGATTCTATTTTTGACCCTCCTGCTACGTTATGGCAAGCCTCGGCTCAGACATAGCTCCCATGGGAATGGAAGAGACAATCCTAGCAATGCGCTACCGGGACAGGATAACTAACGTCCTCGGATTGGCCAGGCTGAGAGATCTAAACATGACCTGGTTCCTTTCATTCAGACCGATATGGCAAAATTGCATTTTACCTGTGCTACGGTGTATGCTTTGCGGCGATGAATGCGTGTTGGACTTCTGTCTTTCACTTCCATCAGCAGTACCAATGGACGTCGATACTTTGCTCAGTCCAATAACGGCTCACGCATTGTGTTGTCCCCAGCGGCTACCAATCCTGATGACGGCATTTGTGGAGACTCCTGTACTACAGCCAAGTGGTAACAGTGGAGCAAGCGACAAAAGCAGCATCACCCAGGTACAGCCATCTGTGAGCATTGCTGGTCCTGCCTTCGATGACAGCAATCATTCTCACACCTGGCAAGTCACAGCGCTATCTAATTTGGTTGAACTATCACCTGAATTTGTAGACCAATTCTTTGAGAGCCTGTCTGATACGATGTTCTCACCCGTAGAGAAACAATAACTTTTAAGAAGCTTTCCGACACACAGTGTTCCCATGAACTCTGAATTCGGCCTTCAGTTTTGATCAACAAAAACTGCAATAAGCTTTGGAAATCTATTTTTCCCCGTTCAAGCAATAATTCTTTGAATTGGACAATTTTTCTAATATTGACCTTTTTTGGCACGAACAATTCTTTGCTTAACGTAAAAACTAATCTTAGAGAACAGAAGCTTCACACTTCTATTTCTAAACACATCTAGAGACATAACAATACTACACCAGCCTCTAGCACACATGTTATTACAATGCATTTTAATGTGATGATTTATCTCGCCTTTCTTCTGTCAGAGATACTTCATGTGTAATTCCTTTTGCATAATCGTTCATTGATTTCATATGCAATAATTTTTTGAATGATTTCTATGCTTTAAAAAAAAACGTACAGTACCTAAATTCCATGTATTACAAGTACGCCTATTTCGAATGCATTTATGTATTTTGGGGTGGGCAATGTTACACATGCATCTAATTGCTTTAGTTTTAGTAATTTTGATGGACATTAACCCGTGGAGTGGGTGTTGCGTGTTTATCTAGGTTCCTGATCGATACTGTGACCTTATGCCCCTATTCGGTTATAAATCCTTTTATTCCCTATATTGGCATAACCGTTCAAGTGCGATTTTCTGAAAAGTCATCTCTGGCCTCACACGAACAGAGCCACATTCCAGCATGACTCTCTGCCACTTCCTTTGCGACCAATTAGTGCAATGACAGAGCAGTAGTCACTATCTGATATTCCTAGATAACACTCCGAGTTCTTCAACAAGATAAAAACTCAGCAAACCTGGAAATCCCCGCTTGCTGTGTTTTGATTAGTAATGGAACTCTAATGAGCAACTGATAACTATCACTTCCTAGTGACATCTTTAATTGACGTCTTATGTCCAGCAAACTTGCGTCAAACCCGGCACCTGTCAGGTATAAATATTACCAACGTTGCCTTAAGCAATCCCCGGTTAGGAGCTGTTGTGAGCTGCGAGCTACTGATGCTGGCTGCCTGCATGACCCTGTGTTGGTAAATCTAGCACTCTGTCACTGCAGCCTGCTATCCTGTGGTGGTGAAGCTGCTGATACCATTATCGCCGCCAAAGCGCGACCTATGGCGCAGTACGCTTAAGGAGCTGAACAGACGTCCCTCTGCGAAGACATCCAGCAGATTCCAGATGCCCGCGGACGCTGTCCCCCCTCCTTCCTCGACGCGCTGAAGAGAAGCCGCTGCCTTTCTCGTGCAGAGAAATCCAGTCCCGGCGCTTCCGGTTTACCCTCGCGGGTGACTGGGATATCGAGAGAGACCCCTGAAGGAGATACCAATCCTCCATCATTCTAGTCAGAGGTATGGTGTTGACTAAACCCTTAGACGAGAATTCTTGAAACAAACCTTGGCAAAACCAACTTAACTTAAGCTACTTACTTACTCCCCTTTTCACGTGTTAGGCTTAGGTCAGGCACACTGGGGTAGGCTTAGTTAGAAGCACCAGTTGAGTATGTTAGCCTAATGTATATATGACTGTATATATGTTTTATTACTTTAAACCATTGTATGGCTAAGAAACCATATCAATGCTTTTACAGTTCTATTTCGCAATACTTATCTTACTGTACGTACTTTTTATAATAACAATTATTGCAATTGTGGCAATACATTTCTCTTGTACGAGAAGAAAGACTGTGCAATAAATGTTAACCCTTTATTGACAAACGCCCGTCTCTCTATTCTCTACATCTCGTGAAAGTAAACTGCACTAGACTGACTGAGTGAAATACATGTCTATTGTTTCACACGACCCTAGAGATTGACTCTTGATCTGAGGAGCAAAGTTGTCATGTTGCACGGTTGTTGGAAAACTGAATCCCTTCTTGTCTGTGCCAAGGAAGCTGATCACTTCCTATGCAGAGAAGAAAGTTTCCAGTGACCTCTGAGCTAGTTGGTAACACAACCCAATTAAGTTTAGCATAGTCAGTGGAGGCCTGGAATATCCGCAGTTCCACGTCGATACTACTGTTTATGTTATTCCAATGCGCAGGGCCTAGTGGGAAACTAGGAACTACACTACAATGTTGGCAGTGAAGACCAAGTTAAGGTCATTGTCATTGAGCTTATTCACAAAGTTCCTAGCCGATTGTTTGGACCCACTCCAGACATGGGCTGGTGGGAGGAGCAGGTGGCCGCACGCATGGAAGAAATTGACACCAAGGTTGCCCTGTGGCTGCGCTATATTGACGATATTTTCGTCATCTGGCAGACCAGAAAGGCTGGCTTGCCACTGTGTAAGCAACTTGCACAACCTGATTAAGAAATATCATGTAGTCAGGACAGGCAAAGTGACCTCTAAGGGGGTACAGAATAACTTGTTGAAGCCTGTCCAGTCAAGGTCAGATAGGAAGCACTTTGGAGCTCCAGGCCTCATGTTAATGTGATATATCTAAGCATGATATCTTTTTGAAGTGCATACACATGAATTTAAATGGATATTCATATATATTTTGCAACAATCCTCCCTTTTGGATAGATATATCGACATATCCAACTTTAGTGTAAAACCAAAATATATATTTATATATATATGAAGGAAACATCAGTTACATATCTTGGATGGAACTACACAGTGTTTGCATGTAATGCATATATTGTCACATCAATACATCCTGATGAGATCATTATTATTGTTATCAAAAAGAGGGGATGGTTATTGGGCTTTTTCTAGGTCCAGCGTACATGCCCTAGATGCAGTGAAACAAAGAAGAGTACGCAGTTCCTAGGTGAAATATCATTCACCCACAGGGGGCCAAGACTAGAATGTCTGGCTAGGTATTTAAAACAGGGGTTAATGGGGAGGAGGGGAATTCCTCCTCTCGGAACTAGGGCTCTCACAAACCCAGCAAGCTAGGTGTCATGCTTCATCATATGAGCCCGCTCCTCGTTGGGCCGGCGCTGCAATGCCCAACGGGCACCCTTAAAGGGGCTCTTTGTCGGAGATCTTTTGTTCCTTGCCGTAAGGGTGCAGTGGGGATGAGGGGCCTAGTCAAATGTAGATGTGTGTGGTGGGATTTAAAATAGGTTAAGGATTCTCATGAAGACTTTATTCTGTCGGGTACCTTACCTAAATAAAATACTACGGGAGGAGTAGTGTGTTTTGTTATCTATGCGACAAAATATCTATTCTACTCCCAGATGGTCGACATGTTTCTCGCCTTGGAATTGTCAGTAATTGATCAGTGGCGATTCTTCAGGACCGTGAATCAAACATATTGTGAAAATTAACCTATCTACATAAAGGTGTGGAAAGGATGCTATGCTACCTGCCACTGTCGTTCGCCTAGATTAATGCACAGAAAAAACGATAATCGCCACCACCACCAAAAAATAAAGTATACTGACAATGCAAATGTGTGGTGATTTAGCAAGCTCAATGTAGACCCAGTCCCTCCTTCCAGCTAGTTACGAGCTCCCATATTCTCAGACCTAACATCCTCCCTCTCCTGCCTTTCCGTGCATATATGTTTTTCTCTAAATTATATGCTGCCAACAGATTAGCCACCCATATTTGCATTGCCTGAGGATTTTTATCCAGCCAAGCCCTAGCTATTGTTAACCTATACACTGCCATTGCGATAAACATAAATTCCCTCTGCGTGTTATCAACTTCTGGACAGATCCCTAGCAGAATCCAGGTGGAAGTGAGTGTTGTTTGTATTCCCAATGATCTACCCAGAAAGCCCTCTATATCTCTGAACAGCGTATGTAATTGAAGACAGGTAGCAAAAATATGAACGCTATCTGCTTCTAGAGAATTGCAATGAGGACAGGAGATACCCGTAGTGCCACCCCACATTGCTATCCTAGCTGGGGTAAAGTACAGTGAATATAGGGTTTTATAGTGTTGAGACTGTAGGGGGGATGAACAAAGGATTGTACGGCCCAGATCCAATGATTCTCGAAACCAATCTGGTTCACCGCCCAATTTCACAGCCTATTTGTTACAGTATTTTTCCATGTCATCAGATTTCCCTTTTACCAAATTTGCATAGAAGGATCAGATTGCACGATCCCCAGAAAGCTTTATTTCCTCCAGAATCTTATTCCTACCAAATCCAGCTGGCCCACCCTGCTTATTACTTAAAAAACTCCTGAGCTTGAGGTATTTAAAGAAACCCCTTCTGTCAATGCCATATTTATTAGTTAATTCTACAAACTGTACCAACCCTTCTGAGACTATCGAATCACCAATCTGTATAATCCCCTTGTCCGCCCACCCTGCCATTGTTGAATCTACAAAAACTACGTGAGGGAATGACCTGTTCTTGTACAACCTAGTGTATCTGTTGTATCTCCCTAATCCTGATTTTTTTTTAAAGGCATTCCAAATCTTGACGGCTGCGCTGACCGTCTTGAACCTTGTCCTCTTGAAGTATCCAAAATCAATGCAATTTAAAAAACAATTTCCTACTTCTGCCCCTAAGACTGCTGAATAGACTTCCGTGGAGAAGCTTGTAACTTTTTGATCAAGACCACCACCGCCAATCAGTCCCTGCATATATTGTATGGCTGCTGCCCAATAATAAAGTCTAAAATCAGGGGCACCCCACCGTCCCCTCTCTCTCGGGAGGGAGATAAACCTATAGGCCCTTCATGTCTTACCATGCGCCCAAATACATTTATTCAAAATTACCTCCAATGCATTGAACCATCTAGCTTCAAAATATAAAGGGATGGAACTAAAAAAATTAAGAAACTTGGGCAGGATCAGCATCTTTATAACATTAGTGCAGCCCACAAGCGATAGATGCAAATTATTCATCCTCTCCAGATCTGTCTTTTTACCTTGGACATTAGTGGGGCCATATTATTTTCTACCATAATATCAAGATTTTCCGAGATTGCTACTCCCAGATATACTGCCGAACCAACAGCCCTTGTATAGTTGCACCTAGAATATCTATTTTCCACTATCAGTGTCTTAGATCTAGTCAGACTGTATCCAGAGACCTGCCCAAACAACTGAGCCTCAGTTTCCACCTCCCTAATAGCCAGTGTCGGGTTGGGTGTCAAAATGGCCACATCATCAGGGTAAGCCAAAGTTTTTACCATACAGCCATTTACCCTCATTGACGGGATCTCGGGATTCCTTTCTAACCTACGCAGGAGCGGATCCAGATAAAGCGCAAACAGCAGGGGGGATGAAGGGCAACTTTGCGTAGTCCCCCTACTGATCTTAACTGCTACGGAATGCCCCCTATTGACCCTGATCTTAGCTGTTGGTTCTTTATATAAAGTCTGTATAGCCTTTATATAGCCTTCACCTATGCCACTCCACCTCATAGCTAGCCATAAGTAGTCCCAGGAGACCCCATTGAACGCCTTCTCCGTGTCTAGGAACAACGCTGCCATAGGGTCTCCCAGGATACATGCCGCATCGAACATTGTAACCACCTGCCTAACATGCTGTGTAGTGCCTTTACCGGGTATAAACCCATGTTGTGAGGGGCTTACCAAACACTCAATGACCCCCGATAGTCTCTTTGACAACATTTTTTAACATATTTTTGCATTGGCATTCATTAATGTGATCGGCCTGTACGAGCCTAGTGCCGTCGGAGGTTTCCCTTTTTTTGCTATCACAATAATATCTGCACCCCCCATGACTCAGGAATCGATTCCCCCCTCTGTGCCTGTAACATAATGTTAAGCATATCCACTAGGAGCACTGCTTGAAATACTTTAAAAAACTCCACCAGAATCTGATCCGGGCCTGCTGCCTTACCTGAGGGGAGGCTACCTAGAGCTGAAATAAGTTCCTCTAATTGGATTATAGCGTCTAGCCCCTCCTTATCTTCCTCGGACATGAGTGGGGGAAGATTATCCCTAAGATACCTTTCTATCTCCACCGACCCCCCTGTAGTGTCAGATGCATATAAATCTGTATAAAATTGCCTGAAGACTTCCCTCACCAGGTCAGCATCAGTGACACAATTACCCTGGGCGTCTATGATCTCCTTGATGTCAGATGTAGCTACTCTCTGCCTAGTCCGTATAGCTAAAATATGTCCCACTCTCTCACTTAGCTCATATGCATTCTCCTTTTTAACCGGATAGTTCTCTGCTGTTTTCTTGGCGATTTCTTCTAAGGCTTCTGCTCTGAGCGCTATAACTTTAAGCAAGTGTTGATCCAGCGGGGAATGCTGCTGTATAGCTACTGCTAATTCTTCATCCACTTTCAGGAGCTTTTGACATAATTCTTCTGCCTTTGCCTTCTCCTTCTTCTGTCTGGACAATACGAAGCTTAGTGTCTCCCCCCTGACCCCAGCCTTAAAGGCGTCCCATATCACCCTCAGTGATGCTGTCCCTCTATTGATGTCCCAGAAGCACTTAATCCATGCTTCCATATATACCCGGTATGCCTGATCCTGCAATATCCTGCAATAATGCTCATTCGAAAGACCACTGTGCATCTCTTCTTTGGACCTGGCCCAAATTTATTGTCAGTACTAATGGACTATGATCTGATATAATCCGGGGTTGCCTCTCCATTTTTGAGCCAGGAATCAGAGAATTAGAAATTTAAAAAAAATCCAGCCTAACCATAACTTTGTAGGGGGCTGAGAAAAAAGTGCTGCCATCTAGATACGGAAGCAACTTAACCCAGGGATCCCCCATAGAATTGTGTAATACCATATCTGAGAGCGCTCTGTATGTCTTCTTTTTCCTCCCGAGGTAATGTCTCCCTGGTTGCGCAAATGAACTAACGGGGTCAGGTAAATTAAGATCACTGCAACAAACAATTGGCTCAGGCCACTGCGCCAACTCAGCGTCCAAAAACTGAAAAACATCTGGGTCATCCTCCGTGGATCCATAAATTGTGACCAGCGTTATAGTCCCTCCTTTGAAATCTAATTCCAGTAGCACCCACCTCCCCCATTGATTCTCTTTCTTCCTTTTCACAATCACATCTCTGCTTCTCTCCAGAACTGCCACCCCCCTTGTTTTGGTCCCCTGCTTGGAGTTTGCTTATACTGCAAACCCCAATTGCTCCATAAGATATGCCTTTGCTCCCTCTATGTGGTTTTCCTGGAGGCAAACCAGATCCAAGCGTAATGTTTTAAGTAATTCAGCCACTCTAAGTCTTTTATTCACTTCGTTAATCACACAGACATTTATTGAGGAAATTCTACAGGCCATTAGAATACATCAACTGCCCTGCCAGTAGAGATACCGGTTCATTAAACGTATACTGCAACTGCCCTTTGCTATCTTTTATATGTACTGTGTAACCTGTGCACTATTCTGTACAAAAATGTGCAGAACCAACCAAAATACACCATATATTTGAGTAACTTTTACCCCCCCTAGCCACCCGTAACCCCCCGTACCCTTCCCACCCCTCATGCACCCTCCCCCCCACCCCATCCCCCTTACGGGCAAATAGGTCAAGTGACCTATGTGTGGCCGCTTTGGATTGCTACAATCGCATCCCTCTCCCTCCTACCCCCCTGCTACGCTGTGCTGTCCCCTAAGTGCCCACTACCTGACCCCCCAAGGCATTATACCAACATTCTTAACCACCCTTTATTCCTACAACCAACAAAACGTCAAGAGCAGCCTTATACACATACATGATTACATCATATTAACCACCCTTTTGACTTTTGAGCTCTTCCAAGAATTGCTGAGCTTTAATTTCCGAGAAGAACATCCTTACTCTCCCCTTTACGATTACCTTGAGCCTGGCAGGGAAGAGGAGGTACGCTTCTGAACCTAGAGCCTGAAAAGGTGCAATCATCTGTCTGAGCTTCCATCTCTTTTCTACTGTGACGTGACAAAAATTGGGCCTAGCAAAGAAGGTGGTGCCCTCAAATGACTGCCTGCTGTCTGGTCTCGCCTTGTCCATAATTTCCTGTCTCAACAAAAAGTTCCCTATATTCACTAGAATTGCCCTGGGGAGGGCCTCCAGGCTGCCCCCCCCCACGCCACAAGCGCCTCGTTCCTTCTCCAGCCTGAATGGGAACCTATGTGCCCTCTGTACCTCCTTCTCCCCCTGCCACTCAGATTCTGGAAATGCCCCCTTTATCAAATTCACCACAAATTGCCTGGTGTCCTGCCCTTCTGTCCCTTCTGCCACACCCAAAAGTCTAACATTGTTCCGCCTCTGGTGATTTTCGAAATCTTCCTTTTTCCACCGCATATCCTCTGCCAATTTCTCCTGCTCTGATTTGAACTACTGCCAGCTCCCTACATCGTCCTTCAACTTTCCAGTTCGCTCCTCAACCTCCATTACTCTATCAGCTATTTCATCATAGAGCTTGTTCATTTTCCTCAGTGTGTTCTGGATTATCTTTGAAGGCTGTCTTGCTCTCCGACTTTCCAAACTTGCCTCTCCTTGCATCTGCTTAAGGGTGTGAAATAACAGCTCAAAAGAAGCGCGTTGGGGTGAGGCCTCAGTGGGGGCTTCCACAGCGTTGTTATCATCCTGATAAACCTGAGAGGTTGCAGAGTAATCCCAGACTAGTCGTTTTTCAAGGCCCGCGTGAAACCCAGAGGCGTGCTTCCTTGGTTTACATGCCCTTTTCCTCTGTGTAGACTCTTTACCTGAGGTGCTAGACCCTGAGTCTAATTCCTCCTCTGAGCTCCCTTCGCTGGTTTGGACTGATTCTGAGTCCTTGTTAAGGGAAAAAAAACACTCCCCCTTCTACTGAGCCACCATCGCCCCCTTCCGACACCTCTCGAACAATGCTATTTGGAGTATTACCTTCATTTGCCAGGCTAACACTGCTGCCCCAAGTGCTAACCGATTGCCTCAGGGATTTCATTTCTGCCTCCATCAACATTAAGGCCCCCAACATGTCAGCGTTCCCCAGCTCAGTCAAGCTCGACCCCCCTCCGTTTTCTACGCCTACCATGCCAGGAGCGGGCTCTTTTCCACCGAGAGTCAGTCCTGCCGTGTGAGCCTCCGCCAACTATACGGCTTCTGAGCCTGAGCCAAGGCCAGGCCGTTGCCTAGCAACCATGCTCTCTGCGCTCAGTGCGTCCACGGCGTCCTCGATGATGTTCTTTTCAGCATCCAGCTTTCCCTCCGATACATCGCTTTGTCCCGGCGTCTTTGGATTGAATACTTCCGTTAAGGTGGGTTGCTGCATGCCAGTTTCTTTACCCTTTAATTTATCGCATACTTTTCCTGCCTTGTCAGCGATCACACTCCGAGTCTCCGACGTGCTGTCCTGCACACCTCTAGCACTCGCACTTGCCTTGCTCCGCACCTCCACTTTCTTCTTCGCGAGAGGAGCTAAAGTTTTGCGGATTGCACCGAGGGACCGTGCCGACGCACTCCCAGTTGCTGCCTCCTCGCCCGTTACAGCTACCACACTGGACTTTGTCGTAGATGGACCAGACTGATCCTTCGGCTTCTCTTGCCCCTTCTCCTGCCTTACCGGCCGTGGAGGCATCTTAATCACTTGCTGCTGTTTCTACTTCGCTCCAACCGCACTCATCAGCCGGGCAAACTTTTTCTTTAACCAAACCCAGCTCAGTCCATACAGGGAGAATTTCTTCCTGACAGCGTTATACTCCTTCAGTGCCGCATACCACCAGTGTTCCAAGGCCATCAGGGGCGCACAGCATCCTGCTCGATTCTCACTCCATAGAACGTACTAGGTGGGAGAGGGAATATGTGCGACTGCTCACCACAACCCTACAGCGGCCATCTTGCCCCGCCCGAGCACCGGTAGGATCTAACTTCTGCTGTTTTTTATACTTATTTGTTTTCGTGTGCAGTGTGCTTTCTAGGAGTTTAGAGGCATTTATAATTTTTACATGTAGTAATTTATTGAATAATAATGACTAACCCTTTGGTTGTTTCTACATATGAAAAAACCAAGCCTCATTCCTTTCATTTTGTCTTTAAATGCATTTATTTATAACACCAACAAATCTTCTTTGGAAACTAAGCACAGAAGCTTTAATGAAACAGAGAAAGTTTGTTTCACCCTTTAGAAATAAGTATTTCACCCTTTAGAAAGCAGAAATTATTTACAATCAGATCCACAAATGTGCTTCTGAGGAAAGAAAGTCCTGACTTTCATCCTTTTTCTTTTATCAGATCCGTCTTTTATCCAAAATAATCAACTTATTTAAAACTTTCAAGACTATTAGTCTTTAAGGCACGTGCTTGTATGTGCTATTTGATACAAATTTAAAACCTAGTTGTGATGATCTTTGCTTTTTCAGCCCTGTCTTATTTATCTAGCTGTGTTTTATGACCGGCAGGTGTCATCATCTACACTTCTCAGGAGAGAAGGCAGTAGCTGGTGCTGGGAGTCAGCTCTGTTCATCTATTAAAACCCAGGCATTCCAAGCCTGTCAAAAGCGGTGTGGTAAAAAGGAGCCCGCTTTTATTTTAGCATTTTACCTGTACAGCAGCCACCAATTACTTGCACAATGTGAATGCTTTTAATACTTAATATCATGTATCTAAGGAGAGTGCAAAGATTATTATTAGGATGACACTGAAAGTAAATGGTGTAAGCTTTGACTGTACTACTGACGGTGGTTCCAGTATAAATTTGTGCACACGTTTTCAAAGCTTAGTAATATGAGGCTATGTATAATGCTCCCGAATGCTCTCTTATTATATGCAAATATTCGCAGACGCTTGAAAGCAAGTTTGATTATTCTTTACTTTCAAAATAAAACATTCACAAAAATGCAAGCAAGAAATAGAACAAATCGCTAAACTACTGTAATATTTTAGGTACCATATCTTTGCAGCATTATTTATTAACATGTTGATGTATGCTAGTATTTCCCAAAAATATTCATAATGGAAATTAAGTTTAATCAGTATACATACAATTATAGAAAACAAAAATAAACAAGCATTGGCAAAGCCAGTAGGTCAGAATTTGGAGGTCAGTCTTTTGGTTTTGTCAATGTGTGACTTTTTTTAGGCATGGTTTTTGTAAAACCATATCAGTGTTGGAGCTGCTGGGCCCTCGCCATTCTAACAATCATTGGCAAAAGAATTATTATTATTTTATTTTTTTGGGGTCTCAAAAAGTACACATTGCCACAGGACTTTTGGGCACTGTACAAAACTACTTTGTGTGTCAATATGCTCTTTGTGAAAGAGCAGAATACCGTCACTCACAGTGATGCCAGCTGATAGAGAGGGAGAGAGCGAGTGACAGGCAGAATTTTAATATGCACAAAACGTCATGGCTAACGCCAGGCCTAATTAGAGGCCCAATTATTAAAGAACGTCTCAAAAGTGCATGCATGGTGTATATCCTTGCATATATACGGTTTTCTTGAGTTCACAAGAATTTACAGTAGTAGGCCTAGTAATAGTACTCCTAGAAAATATTTGTGAACTGCATTTTTCCATGAGCAAATCTACATGTGTAGATTTTCTCATGTGAAAATCTGAATGTTTCCAAGTTCACTTTTCCTCCAACCACTTTTTTCCTAACCCTGGAAGAAGTTTTACGCCTGCCAATGTCAAGAGTAAATTTCCAACCTTTCTCTTTATGAGAAAAGATTAGAGAAGAATTGGTGAAAACTCTTAAACATGCAAGTTAGTAGGTGTGCACAGACTCAAAAGGACCTTCCAACGATGGAACTATTGCTTACCACTAACTTCAGCCCCAGTATGTAGACCTGCAGAAACATGGCAACATAAGGGAATTGCTAGTATTCAAACCCTACTATGGTACGAGCCCTGGCATAAGTAGTAAAAGATGGTAGCTTTCATCACCATTCATTTTTTGACAGGTGGGAACGTCACCCGGAAGTGACGTAGGAGCCGGAAGTCAGGCCCCGGAAGTCGCGCCCCGGGAAGTCCCGCCCCAGGAAGACCCGCCCCGGAAGTCCCTCCCCAGAAGTCTAGGGCCGGAAGTCCAGGGTCTGAGGGCGCCCCCCTGAGGGGCAGCGGTGGAAGTGGGGAATGTGTAATGTGTGAGGGCCTTCACACAGGAACTAATGGATATGTATGTGTGTCAATGGCGTAGAGTGGTGGTGCCTGTGGCTATCTGCAAGGCCGCCAGTAGGGCCTACAGGGTGTTTAGGGTTATGGGTTGGTGGGGAGAAGAGACTTAGCTGTGTGCGCCATGTTTGTTGGGTCCAGAAAAGGGGGTGGTGATGGACAGAGTATCTGAATTAAACAGAACACTCATACCCAGTCAACAGATCAGGGCTTGATCCATCACCGTTTTTTAGCTCACTGCACCATCCCAGCTCAGAACCTGGCTATATGCAAATTAGTCTGTCCCTGGCCCAGTGCGTCATGGGAACAGGGCAGACCAAACTACCAAGCCAATTCTTATACTGGGAAGGAAACAAGCTTCCGGGGACCGGTTTCTGGCATTACAGCCGTCTTCGGCCCGGCTTGCTTGAATCCTGATGGTGCAATGAGCAAGAGACTCACATCTGAGTATACCCTTCCACGCTTATGGTGGACAAAACGATTCAGAAAAGGGGGTGGTGATGGACAGAGTATCTGAATTAAACAGAACACTCATACCCAGTCAACAGATCAGGGCTTGATCCATCACCGTTTTTTAGCTCACTGCACCATCCCAGCTCAGAACCTGGCTATATGCAAATTAGTCTGTCCCTGGCCCAGTGCGTCATGGGAACAGGGCAGACCAAACTACCAAGCCAATTCTTATACTGGGAAGGAAACAAGCTTCCGGGGACCGGTTTCTGGCATTACAGCCGTCTTCGGCCCAGCTTGCTTGAATCCTAATGGTGCAATGAGCAAGGGACTCACATCTGAGTATACCCTTCCACTCTTGTGGTGGACAAAACGATTCAGAAAAGGGGGTGGTGATGGACAGAGTATCTGAATTAAACAGAACACTCATACCCAGTCAACAGATCAGGGCTTGATCCATCACCGTTTTTTAGCTCACTGCACCATCCCAGCTCAGAACCTGGCTATATGCAAATTAGTCTGTCCCTGGCCCAGTGCGTCATGGGAACAGGGCAGACCAAACTACCAAGCCAATTCTTATACTGGGAAGGAAACAAGCTTCCGGGGACCGGTTTCTGGCATTACAGCCGTCTTCGGCCCGGCTTGCTTGAATCCTGATGGTGCAATGAGCAAGGGACTCACATCTGAGTATACCCTTCCACGCTTATGGTGGACAAAACGATTCAGAAAAGGGGGTGGTGATGGACAGAGTATCTGAATTAAACAGAACACTCATACCCAGTCAACAGATCAGGGCTTGATCCATCACCGTTTTTTAGCTCACTGCACCATCCCAGCTCAGAACCTGGCTATATGCAAATTAGTCTGTCCCTGGCCCAGTGCGTCATGGGAACAGGGCAGACCAAACTACCAAGCCAATTCTTATACTGGGAAGGAAACAAGCTTCCGGGGACCCGGGGGTATGTGTATAAAAGGCATTGTTTTATTTTGTAATTTTTACCCTCTTAAAGCTGTTAGGTCTCTATGACATAGTACTACAATATTACCTATATGCATGCCTATTTTACAGATATTCCTTGTATAAAGTTTTTAACAAATACCAGAACTGCCTTATAGAATAAAAGCAAAATCCATAGCTACTTACATTAAGCATAGAGTGTGTTTCATCAGCGTGGCTGTTTCCCCTCTGCACCATGTTAACTCTGTAGTCTTCTGCCAAAGCCTGGTAACCCGCATAGATACAATTAGGTGCTCCAACAAATTTCAGAGTGCAAGTGTAGTTACATCCCTATTTCAATTTGTTCTCTGCGCACTCCCAAGGTGTAAAAAGCGCGCCTTAAAAATGTCATACTTTCACCGACCTCTCCCTGTCTAAGAACATCATGACTGTGCATATTTCCAGACCCTCTGCGCTACTTTTTTCAAGACTCTCATGCTTATCAGTCCCTGACAGCTGACTCCTATGTAAAAGCCACTTTGTGTCTTAGCAGTCTTTGAGGCGGCTTGAAATTAGGCGCTGAAAATGTTACATCAGCAAACATATTTTAGTTTTGCCGCTCTTATGAAACTCTTTTTCGTCCCACTCTTTCTGTGATGCAACAGCATTTTTATTTTCACCCTGTTACAACTCCATGACTGGGTCGCCACCTTTTGTGGAATTTGCGCCATCCTGCCCTTTCTGGGCTGTAGCAGCCTATTTTACTGTTACGAAAATATGTCTGTCCATGTTACTGAACCCTTCCGCATGCTTTACAATACTACCATGTTTATCAACCTTGGCCCCTCACTCACACATAAAGCATAGTCTGGGGTGCCTAACACTTGTCCTTATTTATATAATTTATTTAATTTTTCTTTTCATAATTAGTGTCATTTACATCAGAGACTTTCAACCTTGGCTGTGCATAATGTTGCACCAGAAACCTTACAGTCTAGGTTTGTGGCAACACCCATTCCCCCGTTAAAGAACCATGCACTGGCCTGTTACACAGTCCACAGCTGTTGCTTTACATACTGGCCATGTTTATCATCCCTAACACATTACTCTCATGTAGAAAGAAGTAACAATTACATAACACCTGTCTATATATATTATTTATTTATGTATTTTTCCTTTTCATAACTGGCATCATTTTACACCAGAGACTTTAATGTTAGACTGTGCAAAATAATGCACTGGCAAACTAGCAGTCTAGGGTTGCTGCAGCATGCTCCACCATGTTACAGAACAATGCCTGGACATGTTGCCAGACCCCGGCTGCTGCTTTACATGCTGGCCATGTCTATCATCCCTAACACATTACTCCCATGTAGAAAGAAGCCACAATTGCATAACACTTGTCTTTATTTATTTTTTATTTTATTTATTTTCCTTTTCATAACAGGCATCATTTTACATCAGAGACTTTAACCCGTGGGCGTTTCCGTGCGCGGGCGTGGCAGCGTCAGCCATTGGCCGACGGCAGCACTGGGGAGGTAGTGCTGCCGTCGGCCAATGGCCGACGGCAGCAAAGAAAGGGTTAAAATATTTATTTATTTATTTTTCCTTTTCATAAGTGACATCCTTTTACACCAGAGACTTTAATGTTAGACTGTGCAAAATAATGCACTGGCAAACTAGCAGTCTAGGGTTGCTGCAGCATGCTCCACCATGTTACAGAACAATGCCTGGACATGTTGCCAGACCCCGGCTGCTGCTTTACATGCTGGCCATGTCTATCATCCCTAACACATTACTCCCATGTAGAAAGAAGCCACAATTGCATAACACTTGTCTTTATTTATTTTTTATTTTATTTATTTTCCTTTTCATAACAGGCATCATTTTACATCAGAGACTTTAACCCGTGGGCGTTTCCGTGCGCGGGCGTGGCAGCGTCAGCCATTGGCCGACGGCAGCACTGGGGAGGTAGTGCTGCCGTCGGCCAATGGCCGACGGCAGCAAAGAAAGGGTTAAAATATTTCTTTATTTATTTTTCCTTTTCATAAGTGACATCCTTTTACACCAGAGACTTTAATGTTAGACTGTGCAAAATAATGCACTGGCAAACTAGCAGTCTAGGGTTGCTGCAACATGCTCCACCATGTTACAGAACAATGCCTGGACATGTTGCCAGACCCCGGCTGCTGCTTTACAAGATGGCCATGTTCATCATACCCAACACATTACCCCCATGTAAAAATAAACCACAATTGCATAACACTTGTCTTTATTTATTTATTTATTTTATTTATTTTTCCTTTTCCATCAGAGACTTTTTAAAATGAGGCGGCAAAATTTCTGTTCCAGCAAACCAACAGTCTAGCTTCCCGCCTCTTCTGGGGGCATTGGAATTCCCGCGCTTGGCTGGCTATGGCTACGCCCTTACACCACAGGCCACCACTCAGGAACTCCATAGGCATAAGGCACGCCTCCTAGGGGGCTGGTCTACCTCCAAAAAGACCAAGCAACACTCTAGGGCTCCCATTCTACAGGTGGACCTCATCACTCCTCAAGCAACACCCGCCTGCAGCCACAACTACTCACTGAACATGCCCTGACATGTCCCTGCATGCCCAGACATGTCCCTGCTTGCCCCACCAACATAGCGCACACAGGTACGTCTCTGCTCACCCATCAGCTGTTGCTTTACATGCTGGCCATGTTTATCATCCCTAACACTTTACTCTCGTGTAGAAAGAAGTAACTGGTGTTTTTATTGACAACAAGCTCTTGCGAACTTGGCAGATAAACTTTGTGATTGGTACATTACCATATGATACTTTTTTCACCCTGCGGAAGCTCCCTACGTGGGAGCGAAACGCGTTGGCTGGATGATTTTAAATTAATGTTTTTTAAGAGAGATATTTTCAAATAAAGAAGTGACTTTTCTACCTATTTTGGCCTGTTGGACTTTGTGAGCTTTCTAGTGAGCTTACCATTATTTTCATCTGAGATCCGGTCTTGTGAAATGTGCTTTTTACTCACAATGTGCGCTTTCAACCTGAAAGATAAAATCAAAAGGTCTCCTACAAGGAAAACGTTGTTAGGTAGTAGATAGAATCAGTTAAAAAGAGGGAAATCAACAGTTACGGACCAGCCAGAGACATCACATATAAAACCAATTTCATTCTCTCATGCACTTATGCGCTCCATTTTTGAAATAAATCAAAGAAACATTTCAAGGAAACATAGAGGTCCAGTACTGAAGATCAATGCCCTATTCAAATGCAGTCATTCATCCATGACATAACTACGCATATTTCAAAATCATTTCATTGTGTCCCGGTGCAATCCGCCAATCAGAAACTCCACTCACTATATTCTGGGAGGGTTTCTTTTTGTGGGTAAAATCAATACCCCATCCTAGCATAGGGTCTCCTGCAATGGATTTGTCAATATTTATTGACATAAAGTAACTTAGTTACTTATCAGTCACCTGCTTCACTACTTCTTCTTGGTACACATAAATTATTTTCTAACCCAGGCTCTCCTGCAGTTTATGCCACTTATCAATTAGTGTATTGATACAGAGATTATTTTTAAAACATTGTCTACAGTCCCCTGTCTATTTTAAATGCCAGTCAATGCCCCTTTTATTAATACTATGTGTTAAATACGCATTTGAAAGACTGAAAGGTCACTTGCAGCAAGACAAGTTAGTTATTTAGCTTACATCTCACTTACCGACTGGTAACATCACAGTCCTCCAATATCCTACTTCTGACACCATTCTGATGGTGAAATACTGGCACCCTCCCAGGAGCAAATGAATGAAACCCACCAGACATAGCAGGTTTGCTCAGAAACAGAGTGAAATGTATTTATTGGTACCAAAAGCATGCATCATTGATAATTAGCAAGGGAGAAGTCAGTTCTCCTGCCTTAGGGGCTCTCAGACCGCTTCTTCCCAGAGTGGCTTGTTTCTGGGTGCTATATAGTTTAGTACTGCCATTTCAGTAGAACTAGAATAAGGCACCAACCGCCATATTCATGAAAATCAGCATTTGCGATTCTGAAATAGCGAAAAATAGCGAATCGCTATTCAGAAATCGCAAATCCGAATTCATGAATAATTGCGATTAAAAAAAGCGATTCGCACGCGATCGCAAAATCCGATAGCGATCCGATTGAAATTGCGATTAATCGCAGATTAATCGCTATTTCCGCCTATCCGCGCCTGGACTGCGATCTCGCAAATAGCGATATCGCTATTTGCGAGATCGCAAACTCGCGAGATCGGGAAAACGGGAAGTCGCATTTCGAGCCCAGTGATGACATCACAACCAGGAAGCTGCCGGTTCCCACCACCATTTTGCACATTGAGGCACAGAGAGAGGGAGCACATAGGAGAGCTGCAGCACATCTTGGCAAGTACACTGATCCACAGATCCACAACCCATACCATGGCTGAGGAAGCTGCACCTGGGACCAGCAGCTCGTCTGGGAGAAAGAGAAAACTCAAATTCTCCGAGTAGGAGCTGGAACACCTAATCGAGGGTGTTGTGGCCAACCACGACCAACTGTTTGGCGCTAATTCACGGAGGGTCCCAGAAATGGAGAAGCGGCGCATATGGCAGGGGATAGCCTCAGCAGTGAACTCGGTGGGAGTGGCGACCAGGTCCCTGGAAGAACTCAAAAAGCGGTGGTACGACCTCCGAGGCCGTGCCAAGGAGAAGGTGGCGGCGCGCCTTGGGGAGTCCTCGGGCACAGGAGGAGGAGGACCAACGGTACCACCAAACACCGCCCTGGAGGACCAGGTTGAGAACACCCTGGAGAGGGATGCCTGTGTGGGTTCCACTACACTGGACTCATCCCGCCCCACACAAGACACCCAAGGTAAGTGGCATGCGACTGCGACCCTGCCCCCTATGGATGTCCATGACCAAATAGGCTCCCCCAATGTCCCATAGGCATGCCATAGTTGCACATCAAGGAATGTCCTGAAGCATTGTGGGAGATGTAGTCTGGCCACAATGTTGTAGTACCACAATGCAGCCAGTCAGGTCCCAATGCACACAAAGCCACTGCCATTCAGGGAATGTCACCCAGCATGCATGTAGCAACTGCACGTCTGCCAGATGCATGCAACTAATGGTCCACCACTTACCCCCACAGGTGGCGAAACCAGTGACAGTGACAGGCTGGAGATCGACGAGGGCGTCCCGGAGGTGGAGGTGCCAACACCTACCCAGGCACCAGCCCCTGCCGCTGCATCTGCACCAGCAGCAACTACCACCAGCAGCGTCCCCCCTGCAACTGGTGCAGTGCCCACATCCGCTGCCATGGCAGCCCCCATTGTGCCTCCTGCCACCGCTGCTCCTCCCAGAGCCGCAGCCAGGGCAGTCACTCCTGTGGCCCCTGCATCAACTGCTACTGCCACACCAGCAGGCACACCCCCTGCGACTAGCTCACCTGCAACACCGGCGGCCTTACCCCCAGCAGCTGTCGCCTCAACATCCGGGGCTGCGCCACTGTCCACTCAGCGGCCAGCCTCACAATCAGGCCAGCAGGGCAGGCGTGGCAGGTCACGCCAGCGCTCCACAGCAGCTACCAGGCGGGCCAATGCTGATGGACTGGCGCGGCTCAGCATCGAGAGACTGATGCTGCGCATACACCAGCGCCAGGCTCAGCAGCAGGGAGCAATTCAGCTCCAACTACACAATATTGGCCGCAACGTGGCATCTGTTGCTGGCCACATTGAAGGCATGAGGGCCGACCTGGCCGGTGTGGGAGATGGAATGGCCCGCATTGCTGCAGCCGTGGAGGCCAACACCCGTGCCATGCTGAGAGTGCGCAGTGGGCAACGCCGGCACCACCGCCAACTATTGACCCGGCCTGGCACGTACAGCAGGGCAAGCTATGTGTCGGCAAATGCGACATCTCTTTTGGGGCGGGGCAGTCTGACCCAGCAGCACGCTATCATCCAGTGCAGTGAGGACATGACGAGGGTGCTGGAGACCCTCACCACGGCCGTCGTTGCTCTTCACCCTCCACCTATTCCATCTGTTGTGGGGGGTGATGATGCGAGTGAGGGGGCGTCCAGCCTGAGCTCACAATCTGCCTCACAGGCCCCACTACCCACCCGCAGCACCAGGACCCCCCCATTGCCTGAAGCCCCAGAGGAGGAAGCCCCTCAGAGGCGCTATGGAGGAACACGCAATAGGCACACCTAGAGAACTGTACTTCACCAATGGCACAGGCTGAGGTCAAGCCTGCCATGCACTCAAGCACAGCAGTATGGCGTAATACTGTTTGTAGGACTAATTTGGACAGAACCCTTATATTTCATTTTGTGAATATAACAAGTACATTTATTTTGCTATTTGGACAGAACCTTATATTTCATTTTGTGAATATAACAAGTACATTTATTTTGCTATTTGGACAGAACCTTATATTTCATTTTGTGAATATAACAAGTACATTTATTTTGCTATTTGGACAGTACCTCATATTTCATTTTGTGAATTTAACAAATACATTTATTTTGCTACACACATTAGCGTTGTGTCATCATTACATTTTGCATGCATTGTTGATTTGTGGGGTGATGGAAGTGGTTGTACTAGAAACTGTTCACTGTGATGTGGTTGCGACGTCTGTGCCCTTCTGCTGGGTTCTCCCCTTGTGCATGGCGCGCATGTGCAGGTGGCCGGTTGTCCCCCTCAGATTCACTGCCAGAGATGTCAACAGGTATCCGGCGCTTGGTTGCAATGTTATGTAGTATTGCGCAGACAGCCACTATGCGGCAGCACTTTTCAGGACTGTAATACATGGCCCCACCTGTCTTGTGCAGTATGCGGAACCTGCTCGTGAGCAGGCCAAATGTCCTTTCTATGCAATTCCTTGTCCGTATGTGTGCAATATTGTAGCGCCGTTGCTGGGGTGTAGCAGGGTTGAGGTATGGGGTCAGGAGGTATTCACGGAGGGCGTAGCCACTGTCACCTGAATGAGAGGAGCAGATGGTGATTGCCTGTGCTGCGCTGTTACATCTTTGCAATGTGACATTTCAATCAAAGTGTACTTACCAAGTAGGTGTCCTGCCCCAAACTCTCCCCTGACCAGTCGTGTGTGGAGTCCGCTGTGCCGGAAAATGAAGGAGTCATGGGTACTCCCTGGGTACCGTGCGACGATATCAGTGATGTATGTCTTGGCATTGCAGACCATCTGGATGTTGAGGGAGTGGTAGCACTTTCTATTGCGGAACATATACTCCATGCCAGCTGGTGGGCAGATGGCGACGTGGGTACAGTCTATACATCCGAGCACATGTGGAAAATGGGCTACATTGTAGAATTGTAGCTTTGTCATGTCCAATTCCTGTTGGCTGGTGGGGAATTTGATGTGACGGTGTAGCTGGGTGAGCATGGCGTCAACAAAAGTGTGGAGGCAGCGTGACATGGTGGGCTGGGATATTCCCCCAGCAGCCGCTACTACCCCCTGGAAACTTCCGGAGGCCAGGAGGTGCAGGCTACACAATACCTGCACATGTGTAGGCACAGCATTGGTACGGCTTGTTGGGTGCTGCATCAGGGGGTCAAAGTCCTGTATTAGCTGCATTATCATTTCCCCATTCAGCCTGTATTTCGCATATATCTGCTCCCTGGTTTGGCCCAGCAAGGTGACCCGCTGGCGGAATATCCTGTCTTGGATCCTGCGTCTCCTCCGTGCTAATCGCTGTAGCCTGCGACGCCTCACCACCATGTACATTCCTGGCATTGTGGGACTCCTAATGCTGCTGCTGCTGATGGTCCTTATGTGTGATTGGTCAGGCCAGTACCTGTTGGTGATAGGACAACGGTTTTTTGAAAGTTTTTTTTCCATGGCTTTCATGGTTACCACCTGCTTTGAGTTGTCCTTATATTGCGCCGTGCAAAATGCGATTTTTGGGTTTTTCGCTAATTGCGATTTTTCTTGAATACCGATTGCGATTTTTTTTGCGAATTTGCTATTATTTTCGCAGATTCCGTGGTGTGTCGCTATTTCCGAATCGCTAATGCTCAGCGGCAGGGATTCTGCGAATATATTAGCGAATTTGCAAATATGTGCTTTCCAAATTCGCTATTTTGTTGTTGAATGCCGATTACGGAAATTGCGCCTGCATTTGCGTTTTCGCAGCGATTGCGGGCGCAATTTCACTTCATGAATCAGGCTGCAAGCCAAATATGGCTAAAATGGATGTGCACTGTCTGCACCATGCAAATTATAAACAGCCAGCTATGAGCAGACCAGAAAGGCTGGCTCAGCACTGTGTAAGCAACTTGCACAACCATATTAAGAAATATCATGTAGTCAGGACAGGCAAAGTGACCTCTAAGGGGGTACTGAATAGCTTGTTGAAGCTTGTCCAGTAAAGGTCAGATAGGAAGCACTTTTGAGCTCCAGGCTTCATGTTAATGTGATATATCTAAGCATGATATATTTTTGAAGTGCATACACATGAATTCATAAGGATATTAATATATATTTTGCAACAGAGTATAGAGACAATTGATTGAATTGATGGCACTGAGATATAGGCCCAGCTGTACAAGCGTTCTGGATGCAAAACGCGGTGTCAGGTCCGGGTGTCCTCAGGATCGTACGATGCTTAATGGGTTCCACCTCTCGACAGCCCCTGGGTCTGAATGAGCACAGACACACAGAAGTGGTCAAGTGAGGGATATCAGGTAGGGTAGGATGGGGACAGCGGGGAGAGGAAGCTGAAACGAGAACAAGGCACTATGAGCCAAGGACATACACTAGAAACGCTGGAACCAGATGCAATACACAATGGATACCGAGAGCTATATGGAAGCATTAGCTTATTACCTGTAGGGAGGGAAAATGTTGGCTTTGCCTGGCAATCAGAATGTAGAACATATAAGATAAATCTAGAATGCAAGAAACCACAGGTTATCCTTCCAATCACCAGTACATGACCTTTTCACACTCTAGCATAGCAAACACGTACCAACTGTAAGAACAGGAATGGCTTCAACAGAGGGCAATGGAAAACAGCCTGCCAGGCGAAGCTCATTAAACCCCTGTTGCAAGAAAGTCCCAAAAGATAATGCAATCGTTAGTCACAGATCCCACAATGTCAAAGAGCTCCTGGTTAACTTCACCTGGAGGACTGAACCTTGACCAATTGAAGCAAGACGCTACAACATAGGAATACTTTTAAAACATGTCACTTAGGATCATATCAACTGAATGCTGAATACTCCGTCATATTAACCAAGATAAACATGTGTTTAACAAGATGTCCGATATGTGCACTTCCAAGGAACCCCCCTTTGTGATGTACCAAAGTTTCTCTTACTTCAGAGAGCCATACCCCGATCAATATCACAAAGGTCCAGAGGGCTTGTAACCCGTGTCACAGATTGTCACAATAGGTTTCAGAGAAACAAGGAACTGCAGTCCGAAGCCCAGAGCCGGGCACTCGCACCACAAAAGTCAAAGTCACTCTCAAAAACGGAGAGTCAGTGTGAATACCGCAAACAGGAAGCAGAACAATAGATCCTCCTCTGGATCGCTAGAAGTGGAGCCTCAGCCGAAAGCTCCAAACTGCACAATAATAATACCGCCCACACGAGCAGACGGCTCACACGAGGCGCTCAAGGAACAGGAATCCGGACGAGCCAAGGGCTCTTCACAAAGGATACACAGGAACTCGAAAAATCAACAATCCTACCGTGTCTTCATGCAGCAAGTAGAATCAACGGCGAAGCGCTGTTGTCACCAGCTCCGTCTTGTAGCTTCCGCGTGTGACGTCATCGGAATGAGGCATCGCGCGCATCGCCGAGGATCATGGGAACTGTAGTTTCCACCTGAAAGAAAGGTCTCAAGGCAGTGTTCGAGACTGCCCATCTCCATGGGACACAACAGTACATCCCTCCCCCGAAAAACACTGACAGAGACGAGGCTTGGACGGGAATCGTTTGTGGAATTGTCTTACGTACTTAGGAGCATGAACACCCGATGCTGGTTCCCAAGAATTTTCCTCATTTCCATACCCCTTCCATGCCACCAAATACCACAATCTGGTGCGGTATATTTTGGAATCCACAATTCCTCTCACCTCATGTTCTTCTTCTCCATCTACTGCAACTACTGCAGGACTGATTCTTTTTACAGAGCGTGTGGGTTTGACCAGAGACACGTGAAAGGCAGGGTGTATCCGCAAGGATGACGGGAGTGCCAACTTAACCACCACAGGATCGATCAGTTTGACTATCTTGTAAGGACCTATGTATTTAGGATTGAAAATACTGTAACGTTTAAAGCGTATGTTCTTAGTTGATAACCAAACATAGTCCCCTTTCTTATATACCGGACCAGTTTGTCTGTGCTTGTCAACATAGGCCTTGTAACTCGTTTTGGCCTGTCTCAAATGACCCTTGACTTTCTGCCATGTCTCCTGAATAGCCTGTACTCTCTCCTGTACTTCTGGAACTGGTGAGGCTGATGCAGGATGTAAGAAGGGAGTGAAATTGGGATGAAAACCATATGTACTGAAAAAAGGAGCATGTTTAGTGGAACCATGAACAGCACTGTTATACGCTATTTCAGCTAACCATAATCTGTCTACCCAATCCTCCTTTGTGACATCCACATAGCATCTTAAATATTGTTTTAGAGTTTGATTAACCCGTTCAGTTTGCCCATCAGTTTGGGGATGGAAACTAGTGGACGTGCTAGATGTGATACCCAGGGCCTTACACCAAGTTTTTCAAAACCTAGCCGTGAATTGACTGCCCCTGTCTGATACTATCACCCTGGGTAGGCCATGCAACCTTACTATGTGTGTTAGGATTAAACGAGCTAACAAACTAGCAGAAGGAACCCGTTTACATGCGATAAAATGGGTCATCTTCGTTAAATAGTCCACCACTACCAGGATAGCTGTACAACCCTGGTCAACAGGCATGCCCACCACAAAATCCATAGAAATGTTTTCCCAGGGTACTTCAGGAGTGGGAAGAGGCTGTAATAGTCCAGATTGTTTGGTATGAAGCACCTTCATTTGACTACAAACAGGACACTCAGCCACCCAGGCAGCAACATCCTGTCTTATATTCGGCCACCAAAACTGTCTTTGTAACCTTTCAAGTGTTTTACCGGTTCCGTTATGCCCGGCACACGGTGCACTGTGACACCACTGGAACGCTTGCTTCCTTAGCGCCTGGATGGGTAACAAAAGTTGTTTCTGTCGCATAGGAAGTCCCTGAACCACCTTCCACTCGATGTGTTCTTTTAACCATTTCTTCCACCCCTCTGTGACTCTGGGATGTTCGTAACGTGGTGGTAGCCTTTCCTTCCGCCGGTTTTCTCCCCTCCTGTCGCTGAGGCGATGATCCAATCTCAGAACTAGACTAATCATACCCTCACAGGTACTGGGCTGAGGATCGATCTGTGCCAATACGTCCTTCATCTCCTCCTTCAAACCCTTACAGAAAATGGCATGTCGTTTCTCCTCTGGCCAGTCAGTTTCTGCTATGAGCCTTCGGAAGTCATTGAGGTACGCAATGAGATCTCTGTTTCCCTGTTTTAAGTCCAGCAATTCCCTATCCGCCGACAGGGTTGCTGATCTACGATTGAAGGTTTTCTCAAAGTCTAGAAGAAAAGCCTCCCAATCCCTCAATAAGGGGTCATCTCTCTTTACTAAAGGTACTGCCCATTGAGCCGCATCCCCCGCTAGGTAAGAAATGAGAAAGGCCACCCTGGCATGATTCGTGTTAAAGACCTTAGGCTTGCAGGAGAAGTGTAACAACACCTGCGTGAGGAACATTTGTACCTTACTGCTATCCCCATAGAATATTTCTGGGGGGGCTATGGGTATTGGAGCGGGTACTTCCACCACCAGGGAGGAAGTCTGCGGGGTACCTGCATCAAAGGGATTCCGACTCATCCTGTCCACCTGTGCCTGCAAAGCAGCAGTCTCAGCCCTGGAAGCCTGCAACTCAGACTGCACCAGTGCCAGGGCTGCAATGACATCGTCGATGGTGGACATTGTATCGTACGATCGGGAGGACTAAATTTCGTGGGCCGTTGATTCTGTCAGGTCCGGGTGTCCTCAGGATCGTACGATGCTTAATGGGTTCCACCTCTCGACAGCCCCTGGGTCTGAATGAGCACAGACACACAGAAGTGGTCAAGTGAGGGATATCAGGTAGGGTAGGATGGGGACAGCGGGGAGAGGAAGCTGAAACGAGAACAAGGCACTATGAGCCAAGGACATACACTAGAAACGCTGTAACCAGATGCAATACACAATAGATACCGAGAGCTATATGGAAGCATTAGCTTATTACCTGTAGGGAGGGAAAATGTTGGCTTTGCCTGGCAATCAGAATGTAGAACATATAAGATAAATCTAGAATGCAAGAAACCACAGGTTATCCTTCCAATCACCAGTACATGACCTTTTCACACTCTAGCATAGCAAACACATACCAACTGTAAGAACAGGAATGGCTTCAACAGAGGGCAATGGAAAACAGCCTGCCAGGCGAAGCTCATTAAACCCCTGTTGCAAGAAAGTCCCAAAAGATAATGCAATCGTTAGTCACAGATCCCACAATGTCAAAGAGCTCCTGGTTAACTTCACCTGGAGGACTGAACCTTGACCAATTGAAGCAAGACGCTACAACATAGGAATACTTTTAAAACATGTCACTTAGGATCATATCAACTGAATGCTGAATACTCCGTCATATTAACCAAGATAAACATGTGTTTAACAAGATGTCCGATATGTGCACTTCCAAGGAACCCCCCTTTGTGATGTACCAAAGTTTCTCTTACTTCAGAGAGCCATACCCCGATCAATATCACAAAGGTCCAGAGGGCTTGTAACCCGTGTCACAGATTGTCACAATAGGTTTCAGAGAAACAAGGAACTGCAGTCCGAAGCCCAGAGCCGGGCACTCGCACCACAAAAGTCAAAGTCACTCTCAAAAACGGAGAGTCAGTGTGAATACCGCAAACAGGAAGCAGAACAATAGATCCTCCTCTGGATCGCTAGAAGTGGAGCCTCAGCCGAAAGCTCCAAACTGCACAATAATAATACCGCCCACACGAGCAGACGGCTCACACGAGGCGCTCAAGGAACAGGAATCCGGACGAGCCAAGGGCTCTTCACAAAGGATACACAGGAACTCGAAAAATCAACAATCCTACCGTGTCTTCATGCAGCAAGTAGAATCAACGGCGACACCTGTCTATATATATTATTTATTTATGTATTTTTCCTTTTCATAACTGGCATAATTTTACACCAGAGACTTTAATGTTAGACTGTGCAAAATAATGCACTGGCAAACTAGCAGTCTAGGGTTGCTGCAGCATGCTCCACCATGTTACAGAACAATGCCTGGACATGTTGCCAGACCCCGGCTGCTGCTTTACATGCTGGCCATGTCTATCATCCCTAACACATTACTCCCATGTAGAAAGAAGCCACAATTGCATAACACTTGTCTTTATTTATTTTTTATTTTATTTATTTTCCTTTTCATAACAGGCATCATTTTACATCAGAGACTTTAACCCGTGGGCGTTTCCGTGCGCGGGCGTGGCAGCGTCAGCCATTGGCCGACGGCAGCACTGGGGAGGTAGTGCTGCCGTCGGCCAATGGCCGACGGCAGCAAAGAAAGGGTTAAAATATTTATTTATTTATTTTTCCTTTTCATAAGTGACATCCTTTTACACCAGAGACTTTAATGTTAGACTGTGCAAAATAATGCACTGGCAAACTAGCAGTCTAGGGTTGCTGCAGCATGCTCCACCATGTTACAGAACAATGCCTGGACATGTTGCCAGACCCCGGCTGCTGCTTTACATGCTGGCCATGTCTATCATCCCTAACACATTACTCCCATGTAGAAAGAAGCCACAATTGCATAACACTTGTCTTTATTTATTTTTTATTTTATTTATTTTCCTTTTCATAACAGGCATCATTTTACATCAGAGACTTTAACCCGTGGGCGTTTCCGTGCGCGGGCGTGGCAGCGTCAGCCATTGGCCGACGGCAGCACTGGGGAGGTAGTGCTGCCGTCGGCCAATGGCCGACGGCAGCAAAGAAAGGGTTAAAATATTTATTTATTTATTTTTCCTTTTCATAAGTGACATCCTTTTACACCAGAGACTTTAATGTTAGACTGTGCAAAATAATGCACTGGCAAACTAGCAGTCTAGGGTTGCTGCAACATGCTCCACCATGTTACAGAACAATGCCTGGACATGTTGCCAGACCCCGGCTGCTGCTTTACAAGATGGCCATGTTCATCATACCCAACACATTACCCCCATGTAAAAATAAACCACAATTGCATAACACTTGTCTTTATTTATTTATTTATTTTATTTATTTTTCCTTTTCCATCAGAGACTTTTTAAAATGAGGCGGCAAAATTTCTGTTCCAGCAAACCAACAGTCTAGCTTCCCGCCTCTTCTGGGGGCATTGGAATTCCCGCGCTTGGCTGGCTATGGCTACGCCCTTACACCACAGGCCACCACTCAGGAACTCCATAGGCATAAGGCACGCCTCCTAGGGGGCTGGTCTACCTCCAAAAAGACCAAGCAACACTCTAGGGCTCCCATTCTACAGGTGGACCTCATCACTCCTCAAGCAACACCCGCCTGCAGCCACAACTACTCACTGAACATGCCCTGACATGTCCCTGCATGCCCAGACATGTCCCTGCTTGCCCCACCAACATAGCGCACACAGGTACGTCTCTGCTCACCCATCAGCTGTTGCTTTACATGCTGGCCATGTTTATCATCCCTAACACTTTACTCTCGTGTAGAAAGAAGTAACTGGTGTTTTTATTGACAACAAGCTCTTGCGAACTTGGCAGATAAACTTTGTGATTGGTACATTACCATATGATACTTTTTTCACCCTGCGGAAGCTCCCTACGTGGGAGCGAAACGCGTTGGCTGGATGATTTTAAATTAATGTTTTTTAAGAGAGATATTTTCAAATAAAGAAGTGACTTTTCTACCTATTTTGGCCTGTTGGACTTTGTGAGCTTTCTAGTGAGCTTACCATTATTTTCATCTGAGATCCGGTCTTGTGAAATGTGCTTTTTACTCACAATGTGCGCTTTCAACCTGAAAGATAAAATCAAAAGGTCTCCTACAAGGAAAACGTTGTTAGGTAGTAGATAGAATCAGTTAAAAAGAGGGAAATCAACAGTTACGGACCAGCCAGAGACATCACATATAAAACCAATTTCATTCTCTCATGCACTTATGCGCTCCATTTTTGAAATAAATCAAAGAAACATTTCAAGGAAACATAGAGGTCCAGTACTGAAGATCAATGCCCTATTCAAATGCAGTCATTCATCCATGACATAACTACGCATATTTCAAAATCATTTCATTGTGTCCCGGTGCAATCCGCCAATCAGAAACTCCACTCACTATATTCTGGGAGGGTTTCTTTTTGTGGGTAAAATCAATACCCCATCCTAGCATAGGGTCTCCTGCAATGGATTTGTCAATATTTATTGACATAAAGTAACTTAGTTACTTATCAGTCACCTGCTTCACTACTTCTTCTTGGTACACATAAATTATTTTCTAACCCAGGCTCTCCTGCAGTTTATGCCACTTATCAATTAGTGTATTGATACAGAGATTATTTTTAAAACATTGTCTACAGTCCCCTGTCTATTTTAAATGCCAGTCAATGCCCCTTTTATTAATACTATGTGTTAAATACGCATTTGAAAGACTGAAAGGTCACTTGCAGCAAGACAAGTTAGTTATTTAGCTTACATCTCACTTACCGACTGGTAACATCACAGTCCTCCAATATCCTACTTCTGACACCATTCTGATGGTGAAATACTGGCACCCTCCCAGGAGCAAATGAATGAAACCCACCAGACATAGCAGGTTTGCTCAGAAACAGAGTGAAATGTATTTATTGGTACCAAAAGCATGCATCATTGATAATTAGCAAGGGAGAAGTCAGTTCTCCTGCCTTAGGGGCTCTCAGACCGCTTCTTCCCAGAGTGGCTTGTTTCTGGGTGCTATATAGTTTAGTACTGCCATTTCAGTAGAACTAGAATAAGGCACCAACCGCCATATTCATGAAAATCAGCATTTGCGATTCTGAAATAGCGAAAAATAGCGAATCGCTATTCAGAAATCGCAAATCCGAATTCATGAATAATTGCGATTAAAAAAAGCGATTCGCACGCGATCGCAAAATCCGATAGCGATCCGATTGAAATTGCGATTAATCGCAGATTAATCGCTATTTCCGCCTACCCGCGCCTGGACTGCGATCTCGCAAATAGCGATATCGCTATTTGCGATATCGCTATTTGCGAGATCGCAAACTCGCGAGATCGGGAAAACGGGAAGTCGCATTTCGAGCCCAGTGATGACATCACAACCAGGAAGCTGCCGGTTCCCACCACCATTTTGCACATTGAGGCACAGAGAGAGGGAGCACATAGGAGAGCTGCAGCACATCTTGGCAAGTACACTGATCCACAGATCCACAACCCATACCATGGCTGAGGAAGCTGCACCTGGGACCAGCAGCTCGTCTGGGAGAAAGAGAAAACTCAAATTCTCCGAGTAGGAGCTGGAACACCTAATCGAGGGTGTTGTGGCCAACCACGACCAACTGTTTGGCGCTAATTCACGGAGGGTCCCAGAAATGGAGAAGCGGCGCATATGGCAGGGGATAGCCTCAGCAGTGAACTCGGTGGGAGTGGCGACCAGGTCCCTGGAAGAACTCAAAAAGCGGTGGTACGACCTCCGAGGCCGTGCCAAGGAGAAGGTGGCGGCGCGCCTTGGGGAGTCCTCGGGCACAGGAGGAGGAGGACCAACGGTACCACCAAACACCGCCCTGGAGGACCAGGTTGAGAACACCCTGGAGAGGGATGCCTGTGTGGGTTCCACTACACTGGACTCATCCCGCCCCACACAAGACACCCAAGGTAAGTGGCATGCGACTGCGACCCTGCCCCCTATGGATGTCCATGACCAAATAGGCTCCCCCAATGTCCCATAGGCATGCCATAGTTGCACATCAAGGAATGTCCTGAAGCATTGTGGGAGATGTAGTCTGGCCACAATGTTGTAGTACCACAATGCAGCCAGTCAGGTCCCAATGCACACAAAGCCACTGCCATTCAGGGAATGTCACCCAGCATGCATGTAGCAACTGCACGTCTGCCAGATGCATGCAACTAATGGTCCACCACTTACCCCCACAGGTGGCGAAACCAGTGACAGTGACAGGCTGGAGATCGACGAGGGCGTCCCGGAGGTGGAGGTGCCAACACCTACCCAGGCACCAGCCCCTGCCGCTGCATCTGCACCAGCAGCAACTACCACCAGCAGCGTCCCCCCTGCAACTGGTGCAGTGCCCACATCCGCTGCCATGGCAGCCCCCATTGTGCCTCCTGCCACCGCTGCTCCTCCCAGAGCCGCAGCCAGGGCAGTCACTCCTGTGGCCCCTGCATCAACTGCTACTGCCACACCAGCAGGCACACCCCCTGCGACTAGCTCACCTGCAACACCGGCGGCCTTACCCCCAGCAGCTGTCGCCTCAACATCCGGGGCTGCGCCACTGTCCACTCAGCGGCCAGCCTCACAATCAGGCCAGCAGGGCAGGCGTGGCAGGTCACGCCAGCGCTCCACAGCAGCTACCAGGCGGGCCAATGCTGATGGACTGGCGCGGCTCAGCATCGAGAGACTGATGCTGCGCATACACCAGCGCCAGGCTCAGCAGCAGGGAGCAATTCAGCTCCAACTACACAATATTGGCCGCAACGTGGCATCTGTTGCTGGCCACATTGAAGGCATGAGGGCCGACCTGGCCGGTGTGGGAGATGGAATGGCCCGCATTGCTGCAGCCGTGGAGGCCAACACCCGTGCCATGCTGAGAGTGCGCAGTGGGCAACGCCGGCACCACCGCCAACTATTGACCCGGCCTGGCACGTACAGCAGGGCAAGCTATGTGTCGGCAAATGCGACATCTCTTTTGGGGCGGGGCAGTCTGACCCAGCAGCACGCTATCATCCAGTGCAGTGAGGACATGACGAGGGTGCTGGAGACCCTCACCACGGCCGTCGTTGCTCTTCACCCTCCACCTATTCCATCTGTTGTGGGGGGTGATGATGCGAGTGAGGGGGCGTCCAGCCTGAGCTCACAATCTGCCTCACAGGCCCCACTACCCACCCGCAGCACCAGGACCCCCCCATTGCCTGAAGCCCCAGAGGAGGAAGCCCCTCAGAGGCGCTATGGAGGAACACGCAATAGGCACACCTAGAGAACTGTACTTCACCAATGGCACAGGCTGAGGTCAAGCCTGCCATGCACTCAAGCACAGCAGTATGGCGTAATACTGTTTGTAGGACTAATTTGGACAGAACCCTTATATTTCATTTTGTGAATATAACAAGTACATTTATTTTGCTATTTGGACAGAACCTTATATTTCATTTTGTGAATATAACAAGTACATTTATTTTGCTATTTGGACAGAACCTTATATTTCATTTTGTGAATATAACAAGTACATTTATTTTGCTATTTGGACAGTACCTCATATTTCATTTTGTGAATTTAACAAATACATTTATTTTGCTACACACATTAGCGTTGTGTCATCATTACATTTTGCATGCATTGTTGATTTGTGGGGTGATGGAAGTGGTTGTACTAGAAACTGTTCACTGTGATGTGGTTGCGACGTCTGTGCCCTTCTGCTGGGTTCTCCCCTTGTGCATGGCGCGCATGTGCAGGTGGCCGGTTGTCCCCCTCAGATTCACTGCCAGAGATGTCAACAGGTATCCGGCGCTTGGTTGCAATGTTATGTAGTATTGCGCAGACAGCCACTATGCGGCAGCACTTTTCAGGACTGTAATACATGGCCCCACCTGTCTTGTGCAGTATGCGGAACCTGCTCGTGAGCAGGCCAAATCTCCTTTCTATGCAATTCCTTGTCCGTATGTGTGCAATATTGTAGCGCCGTTGCTGGGGTGTAGCAGGGTTGAGGTATGGGGTCAGGAGGTATTCACGGAGGGCGTAGCCACTGTCACCTGAATGAGAGGAGCAGATGGTGATTGCCTGTGCTGCGCTGTTACATCTTTGCAATGTGACATTTCAATCAAAGTGTACTTACCAAGTAGGTGTCCTGCCCCAAACTCTCCCCTGACCAGTCGTGTGTGGAGTCCGCTGTGCCGGAAAATGAAGGAGTCATGGGTACTCCCTGGGTACCGTGCGACGATATCAGTGATGTATGTCTTGGCATTGCAGACCATCTGGATGTTGAGGGAGTGGTAGCACTTTCTATTGCGGAACATATACTCCATGCCAGCTGGTGGGCAGATGGCGACGTGGGTACAGTCTATACATCCGAGCACATGTGGAAAATGGGCTACATTGTAGAATTGTAGCTTTGTCATGTCCAATTCCTGTTGGCTGGTGGGGAATTTGATGTGACGGTGTAGCTGGGTGAGCATGGCGTCAACAAAAGTGTGGAGGCAGCGTGACATGGTGGGCTGGGATATTCCCCCAGCAGCCGCTACTACCCCCTGGAAACTTCCGGAGGCCAGGAGGTGCAGGCTACACAATACCTGCACATGTGTAGGCACAGCATTGGTACGGCTTGTTGGGTGCTGCATCAGGGGGTCAAAGTCCTGTATTAGCTGCATTATCATTTCCCCATTCAGCCTGTATTTCGCATATATCTGCTCCCTGGTTTGGCCCAGCAAGGTGACCCGCTGGCGGAATATCCTGTCTTGGATCCTGCGTCTCCTCCGTGCTAATCGCTGTAGCCTGCGACGCCTCACCACCATGTACATTCCTGGCATTGTGGGACTCCTAATGCTGCTGCTGCTGATGGTCCTTATGTGTGATTGGTCAGGCCAGTACCTGTTGGTGATAGGACAACGGTTTTTTGAAAGTTTTTTTTCCATGGCTTTCATGGTTACCACCTGCTTTGAGTTGTCCTTATTTTGCGCCGTGCAAAATGCGATTTTTGGGTTTTTCGCTAATTGCGATTTTTCTTGAATACCGATTGCGATTTTTTTTGCGAATTTGCTATTATTTTCGCAGATTCCGTGGTGTGTCGCTATTTCCGAATCGCTAATGCTCAGCGGCAGGGATTCTGCGAATATATTAGCGAATTTGCAAATATGTGCTTTCCAAATTCGCTATTTTGTTGTTGAATGCCGATTACGGAAATTGCGCCTGCATTTGCGTTTTCGCAGCGATTGCGGGCGCAATTTCACTTCATGAATCAGGCTGCAAGCCAAATATGGCTAAAATGGATGTGCACTGTCTGCACCATGCAAATTATAAACAGCCAGCTATGAGCAGACCAGAAAGGCTGGCTCAGCACTGTGTAAGCAACTTGCACAACCATATTAAGAAATATCATGTAGTCAGGACAGGCAAAGTGACCTCTAAGGGGGTACTGAATAGCTTGTTGAAGCTTGTCCAGTAAAGGTCAGATAGGAAGCACTTTTGAGCTCCAGGCTTCATGTTAATGTGATATATCTAAGCATGATATATTTTTGAAGTGCATACACATGAATTCATAAGGATATTAATATATATTTTGCAACAGAGTATAGAGACAATTGATTGAATTGATGGCACTGAGATATAGGCCCAGCTGTACAAGCGTTCTGGATGCAAAACGCGGTGTCAGATCCGGGTGTCCTCAGGATCGTACGATGCTTAATGGGTTCCACCTCTCGACAGCCCCTGGGTCTGAATGAGCACAGACACACAGAAGTGGTCAAGTGAGGGATATCAGGTAGGGTAGGATGGGGACAGCGGGGAGAGGAAGCTGAAACGAGAACAAGGCACTATGAGCCAAGGACATACACTAGAAACGCTGGAACCAGATGCAATACACAATGGATACCGAGAGCTATATGGAAGCATTAGCTTATTACCTGTAGGGAGGGAAAATGTTGGCTTTGCCTGGCAATCAGAATGTAGAACATATAAGATAAATCTAGAATGCAAGAAACCACAGGTTATCCTTCCAATCACCAGTACATGACCTTTTCACACTCTAGCATAGCAAACACGTACCAACTGTAAGAACAGGAATGGCTTCAACAGAGGGCAATGGAAAACAGCCTGCCAGGCGAAGCTCATTAAACCCCTGTTGCAAGAAAGTCCCAAAAGATAATGCAATCGTTAGTCACAGATCCCACAATGTCAAAGAGCTCCTGGTTAACTTCACCTGGAGGACTGAACCTTGACCAATTGAAGCAAGACGCTACAACATAGGAATACTTTTAAAACATGTCACTTAGGATCATATCAACTGAATGCTGAATACTCCGTCATATTAACCAAGATAAACATGTGTTTAACAAGATGTCCGATATGTGCACTTCCAAGGAACCCCCCTTTGTGATGTACCAAAGTTTCTCTTACTTCAGAGAGCCATACCCCGATCAATATCACAAAGGTCCAGAGGGCTTGTAACCCGTGTCACAGATTGTCACAATAGGTTTCAGAGAAACAAGGAACTGCAGTCCGAAGCCCAGAGCCGGGCACTCGCACCACAAAAGTCAAAGTCACTCTCAAAAACGGAGAGTCAGTGTGAATACCGCAAACAGGAAGCAGAACAATAGATCCTCCTCTGGATCGCTAGAAGTGGAGCCTCAGCCGAAAGCTCCAAACTGCACAATAATAATACCGCCCACACGAGCAGACGGCTCACACGAGGCGCTCAAGGAACAGGAATCCGGACGAGCCAAGGGCTCTTCACAAAGGATACACAGGAACTCGAAAAATCAACAATCCTACCGTGTCTTCATGCAGCAAGTAGAATCAACGGCGAAGCGCTGTTGTCACCAGCTCCGTCTTGTAGCTTCCGCGTGTGACGTCATCGGAATGAGGCATCGCGCGCATCGCCGAGGATCATGGGAACTGTAGTTTCCACCTGAAAGAAAGGTCTCAAGGCAGTGTTCGAGACTGCCCATCTCCATGGGACACAACAGTACATCCCTCCCCCGAAAAACACTGACAGAGACGAGGCTTGGACGGGAATCGTTTGTGGAATTGTCTTACGTACTTAGGAGCATGAACACCCGATGCTGGTTCCCAAGAATTTTCCTCATTTCCATACCCCTTCCATGCCACCAAATACCACAATCTGGTGCGGTATATTTTGGAATCCACAATTCCTCTCACCTCATGTTCTTCTTCTCCATCTACTGCAACTACTGCAGGACTGATTCTTTTTACAGAGCGTGTGGGTTTGACCAGAGACACGTGAAAGGCAGGGTGTATCCGCAAGGATGACGGGAGTGCCAACTTAACCACCACAGGATCGATCAGTTTGACTATCTTGTAAGGACCTATGTATTTAGGATTGAAAATACTGTAACGTTTAAAGCGTATGTTCTTAGTTGATAACCAAACATAGTCCCCTTTCTTATATACCGGACCAGTTTGTCTGTGCTTGTCAACATAGGCCTTGTAACTCGTTTTGGCCTGTCTCAAATGACCCTTGACTTTCTGCCATGTCTCCTGAATAGCCTGTACTCTCTCCTGTACTTCTGGAACTGGTGAGGCTGATGCAGGATGTAAGAAGGGAGTGAAATTGGGATGAAAACCATATGTACTGAAAAAAGGAGCATGTTTAGTGGAACCATGAACAGCACTGTTATACGCTATTTCGGCTAACCATAATCTGTCTACCCAATCCTCCTTTGTGACATCCACATAGCATCTTAAATATTGTTTTAGAGTTTGATTAACCCGTTCAGTTTGCCCATCAGTTTGGGGATGGAAACTAGTGGACGTGCTAGATGTGATACCCAGGGCCTTACACCAAGTTTTTCAAAACCTAGCCGTGAATTGACTGCCCCTGTCTGATACTATCACCCTGGGTAGGCCATGCAACCTTACTATGTGTGTTAGGATTAAACGAGCTAACAAACTAGCAGAAGGAACCCGTTTACATGCGATAAAATGGGTCATCTTCGTTAAATAGTCCACCACTACCAGGATAGCTGTACAACCCTGGTCAACAGGCATGCCCACCACAAAATCCATAGAAATGTTTTCCCAGGGTACTTCAGGAGTGGGAAGAGGCTGTAATAGTCCAGATTGTTTGGTATGAAGCACCTTCATTTGACTACAAACAGGACACTCAGCCACCCAGGCAGCAACATCCTGTCTTATATTCGGCCACCAAAACTGTCTTTGTAACCTTTCAAGTGTTTTACCGGTTCCGTTATGCCCGGCACACGGTGCACTGTGACACCACTGGAACGCTTGCTTCCTTAGCGCCTGGATGGGTAACAAAAGTTGTTTCTGTCGCATAGGAAGTCCCTGAACCACCTTCCACTCGATGTGTTCTTTTAACCATTTCTTCCACCCCTCTGTGACTCTGGGATGTTCGTAACGTGGTGGTAGCCTTTCCTTCCGCCGGTTTTCTCCCCTCCTGTCGCTGAGGCGATGATCCAATCTCAGAACTAGACTAATCATACCCTCACAGGTACTGGGCTGAGGATCGATCTGTGCCAATACGTCCTTCATCTCCTCCTTCAAACCCTTACAGAAAATGGCATGTCGTTTCTCCTCTGGCCAGTCAGTTTCTGCTATGAGCCTTCGGAAGTCATTGAGGTACGCAATGAGATCTCTCTTTCCCTGTTTTAAGTCCAGCAATTCCCTATCCGCCAACAGGGTTGCTGATCTACGATTGAAGGTTTTCTCAAAGTCTAGAAGAAAAGCCTCCCAATCCCTCAATAAGGGGTCATCTCTCTTTACTAAAGGTACTGCCCATTGAGCCGCATCCCCCGCTAGGTAAGACATGAGAAAGGCCACCCTGGCATGATTCGTGTTAAAGACCTTAGGCTTGCAGGAGAAGTGTAACAACACCTGCGTGAGGAACATTTGTACCTTACTGCTATCCCCATAGAATATTTCTGGGGGGGCTATGGGTATTGGAGCGGGTACTTCCACCACCAGGGAGGAAGTCTGCGGGGTACCTGCATCAAAGGGATTCCGACTCATCCTGTCCACCTGTGCCTGCAAAGCAGCAGTCTCAGCCCTGGAAGCCTGCAACTCAGACTGCACCAGTGCCAGGGCTGCAATGACATCGTCGATGGTGGACATTGTATCGTACGATCGGGAGGACTAAATTTCGTGGGCCGTTGATTCTGTCAGGTCCGGGTGTCCTCAGGATCGTACGATGCTTAATGGGTTCCACCTCTCGACAGCCCCTGGGTCTGAATGAGCACAGACACACAGAAGTGGTCAAGTGAGGGATATCAGGTAGGGTAGGATGGGGACAGCGGGGAGAGGAAGCTGAAACGAGAACAAGGCACTATGAGCCAAGGACATACACTAGAAACGCTGTAACCAGATGCAATACACAATGGATACCGAGAGCTATATGGAAGCATTAGCTTATTACCTGTAGGGAGGGAAAATGTTGGCTTTGCCTGGCAATCAGAATGTAGAACATATAAGATAAATCTAGAATGCAAGAAACCACAGGTTATCCTTCCAATCACCAGTACATGACCTTTTCACACTCTAGCATAGCAAACACATACCAACTGTAAGAACAGGAATGGCTTCAACAGAGGGCAATGGAAAACAGCCTGCCAGGCGAAGCTCATTAAACCCCTGTTGCAAGAAAGTCCCAAAAGATAATGCAATCGTTAGTCACAGATCCCACAATGTCAAAGAGCTCCTGGTTAACTTCACCTGGAGGACTGAACCTTGACCAATTGAAGCAAGACGCTACAACATAGGAATACTTTTAAAACATGTCACTTAGGATCATATCAACTGAATGCTGAATACTCCGTCATATTAACCAAGATAAACATGTGTTTAACAAGATGTCCGATATGTGCACTTCCAAGGAACCCCCCTTTGTGATGTACCAAAGTTTCTCTTACTTCAGAGAGCCATACCCCGATCAATATCACAAAGGTCCAGAGGGCTTGTAACCCGTGTCACAGATTGTCACAATAGGTTTCAGAGAAACAAGGAACTGCAGTCCGAAGCCCAGAGCCGGGCACTCGCACCACAAAAGTCAAAGTCACTCTCAAAAACGGAGAGTCAGTGTGAATACCGCAAACAGGAAGCAGAACAATAGATCCTCCTCTGGATCGCTAGAAGTGGAGCCTCAGCCGAAAGCTCCAAACTGCACAATAATAATACCGCCCACACGAGCAGACGGCTCACACGAGGCGCTCAAGGAACAGGAATCCGGACGAGCCAAGGGCTCTTCACAAAGGATACACAGGAACTCGAAAAATCAACAATCCTACCGTGTCTTCATGCAGCAAGTAGAATCAACGGCGAAGCGCTGTTGTCACCAGCTCCGTCTTGTAGCTTCCGCGTGTGACGTCATCGGAATGAGGCATCGCGCGCATCGCCGAGGATCATGGGAACTGTAGTTTCCACCTGAAAGAAAGGTCTCAAGGCAGTGTTCGAGACTGCCCATCTCCATGGGACACAACAGTACATCCCTCCCCCGAAGAACACTGACAGAGACGAGGCTTGGACGGGAATCGTTTGTGGAATTGTCTTACGTACTTAGGAGCATGAACACCCGATGCTGGTTCCCAAGAATTTTCCTCATTTCCATACCCCTTCCATGCCACCAAATACCACAATCTGGTGCGGTATATTTTGGAATCCACAATTCCTCTCACCTCATGTTCTTCTTCTCCATCTACTGCAACTACTGCAGGACTGATTCTTTTTACAGAGCGTGTGGGTTTGACCAGAGACACGTGAAAGGCAGGGTGTATCCGCAAGGATGACGGGAGTGCCAACTTAACCACCACAGGATCGATCAGTTTGACTATCTTGTAAGGACCTATGTATTTAGGATTGAAAATACTGTAACGTTTAAAGCGTATGTTCTTAGTTGATAACCAAACATAGTCCCCTTTCTTATATACCCGACCAGTTTGTCTGTGCTTGTCAACATAGGCCTTGTAACTCGTTTTGGCCTGTCTCAAATGACCCTTGACTTTCTGCCATGTCTCCTGAATAGCCTGTACTCTCTCCTGTACTTCTGGAACTGGTGAGGCTGATGCAGGATGTAAGAAGGGAGTGAAATTGGGATGAAAACCATATGTACTGAAAAAAGGAGCATGTTTAGTGGAACCATGAACAGCACTGTTATACGCTATTTCGGCTAACCATAATCTGTCTACCCAATTCTCCTTTGTGACATCCACATAGCATCTTAAATATTGTTTTAGAGTTTGATTAACCCGTTCAGTTTGCCCATCAGTTTGGGGATGGAAACTAGTGGACGTGCTAGATGTGATACCCAGGGCCTTACACCAAGTTTTTCAAAACCTAGCCGTGAATTGACTGCCCCTGTCTGATACTATCACCCTGGGTAGGCCATGCAACCTTACTATGTGTGTTAGGATTAAACGAGCTAACAAACTAGCAGAAGGAACCCGTTTACATGCGATAAAATGGGTCATCTTCGTTAAATAGTCCACCACTACCAGGATAGCTGTACAACCCTGGTCAACAGGCATGCCCACCACAAAATCCATAGAAATGTTTTCCCAGGGTACTTCAGGAGTGGGAAGAGGCTGTAATAGTCCAGATTGTTTGGTATGAAGCACCTTCATTTGACTACAAACAGGACACTCAGCCACCCAGGCAGCAACATCCTGTCTTATATTCGGCCACCAAAACTGTCTTTGTAACCTTTCAAGTGTTTTACCGGTTCCGTTATGCCCGGCACACGGTGCACTGTGACACCACTGGAACGCTTGCTTCCTTAGCGCCTGGATGGGTAACAAAAGTTGTTTCTGTCGCATAGGAAGTCCCTGAACCACCTTCCACTCGATGTGTTCTTTTAACCATTTCTTCCACCCCTCTGTGACTCTGGGATGTTCGTAACGTGGTGGTAGCCTTTCCTTCCGCCGGTTTTCTCCCCTCCTGTCGCTGAGGCGATGATCCAATCTCAGAACTAGACTAATCATACCCTCACAGGTACTGGGCTGAGGATCGATCTGTGCCAATACGTCCTTCATCTCCTCCTTCAAACCCTTACAGAAAATGGCATGTCGTTTCTCCTCTGGCCAGTCAGTTTCTGCTATGAGCCTTCGGAAGTCATTGAGGTACGCAATGAGATCTCTGTTTCCCTGTTTTAAGTCCAGCAATTCCCTATCCGCCGACAGGGTTGCTGATCTACGATTGAAGGTTTTCTCAAAGTCTAGAAGAAAAGCCTCCCAATCCCTCAATAAGGGGTCATCTCTCTTTACTAAAGGTACTGCCCATTGAGCCGCATCCCCCGCTAGGTAAGAAATGAGAAAGGCCACCCTGGCATGATTCGTGTTAAAGACCTTAGGCTTGCAGGAGAAGTGTAACAACACCTGCGTGAGGAACATTTGTACCTTACTGCTATCCCCATAGAATATTTCTGGGGGGGCTATGGGTATTGGAGCGGGTACTTCTACCACCAGGGAGGAAGTCTGCGGGGTACCTGCATCAAAGGGATTCCGACTCATCCTGTCCACCTGTGCCTGCAAAGCAGCAGTCTCAGCCCTGGAAGCCTGCAACTCAGACTGCACCAGTGCCAGGGCTGCCATGACATCGTCGATGGTGGACATTGTATCGTACGATCGGGAGGACTAAATTTCGTGGGCCGTTGATTCTGTCAGGTCCGGGTGTCCTCAGGATCGTACGATGCTTAATGGGTTCCACCTCTCGACAGCCCCTGGGTCTGAATGAGCACAGACACACAGAAGTGGTCAAGTGAGGGATATCAGGTAGGGTAGGATGGGGACAGCGGGGAGAGGAAGCTGAAACGAGAACAAGGCACTATGAGCCAAGCACATACACTAGAAACGCTGTAACCAGATGCAATACACAATGGATACCGAGAGCTATATGGAAGCATTAGCTTATTACCTGTAGGGAGGGAAAATGTTGGCTTTGCCTGGCAATCAGAATGTAGAACATATACGACAAATCTAGAATGCAAGAAACCACAGGTTATCCTTCCAATCACCAGTACATGACCTTTTCACACTCTAGCATAGCAAACACATACCAACTGTAAGAACAGGAATGGCTTCAACAGAGGGCAATGGAAAACAGCCTGCCAGGCGAAGCTCATTAAACCCCTGTTGAAAGAAAGTCCCAAAAGATAATGCAATTGTTAGTCACAGATCCCACAATGTCAAAGAGCTCCTGGTTAACTTCACCTGGAGGACTGAACCTTGATCAATTGAAGCAAGACGCTCCAACATAGGAATACTTTTAAAACATGTCACTTAGGATCATATCAACTGAATGCTGAATACTCCTTCATATTAACCAAGATAAACATGTGTTTAACAAGATGTCCGATATGTGCACTTCCAAGGAACCCCCCTTTGTGATGCACCAAAGTTTCTCTTACTTCAGAGAGCCATACCCCGATCAATATCACAAAGGTCCAGAGGGCTTGTAACCCGTGTCACAGATTGTCACAATAGGTTTCAGAGAAACAAGGAACTGCAGTCTGAAGCCCAGAGCCGGGCACTCGCACCACAAAAGTCAAAGTCACTCTCAAAAACGGAGAGTCAGTGTGAATACCGCAAACAGGAAGCAGAACAATAGATCCTCCTCTGGATCGCTAGAAGTCGAGCCTCAGCCGAAAGCTCCAAACTGCACAATAATAATACCGCCCACACGAGCAGACGGCTCACACGAGGCGCTCAAGGAACAGGAATCCGGACGAGCCAAGGGCTCTTCACAAAGGATACACAGGAACTCGAAAAATCAACAATCCTACCGTGTCTTCATGCAGCAAGTAGAATCAACGGCGAAGCGCTGTTGTCACCAGCTCCGTCTTGTAGCTTCCGCGTGTGACGTCATCGGAATGAGGCATCGCGCGCATCGCCGAGGATTATGGGAACTGTAGTTTCCACCTGAAAGAAAGGTCTCAAGGCAGTGTTCGAGACTGCCCATCTCCATGGGACACAACAGTACATCCCTCCCCCGAAGAACACTGACAGAGACGAGGCTTGGACGGGAATCGTTTGTGGAATTGTCTTACGTACTTAGGAGCATGAACACCCGATGCTGGTTCCCAAGAATTTTCCTCATTTCCATACCCCTTCCATGCCACCAAATACCACAATCTGGTGCGGTATATTTTGGAATCCACAATTCCTCTCACCTCATGTTCTTCTTCTCCATCTACTGCAACTACTGCAGGACTGATTCTTTTTACAGAGCGTGTGGGTTTGACCAGAGACACGTGAAAGGCAGGGTGTATCCGCAAGGATGACGGGAGTGCCAACTTAACCACCACAGGATCGATCAGTTTGACTATCTTGTAAGGACCTATGTATTTAGGATTGAAAATACTGTAACGTTTAAAGCGTATGTTCTTAGTTGATAACCAAACATAGTCCCCTTTCTTATATACCGGACCAGTTTGTCTGTGCTTGTCAACATAGGCCTTGTAACTCGTTTTGGCCTGTCTCAAATGACCCTTGACTTTCTGCCATGTCTCCTGAATAGCCTGTACTCTCTCCTGTACTTCTGGAACTGGTGAGGCTGATGCAGGATGTAAGAAGGGAGTGAAATTGGGATGAAAACCATATGTACTGAAAAAAGGAGCATGTTTAGTGGAACCATGAACAGCACTGTTATACGCTATTTCGGCTAACCATAATCTGTCTACCCAATCCTCCTTTGTGACATCCACATAGCATCTTAAATATTGTTTTAGAGTTTGATTAACCCGTTCAGTTTGCCCATCAGTTTGGGGATGGAAACTAGTGGACGTGCTAGATGTGATACCCAGGGCCTGACACCAAGTTTTTCAAAACCTAGCCGTGAATTGACTGCCCCTGTCTGATACTATCACCCTGGGTAGGCCATGCAACCTTACTATGTGTGTTAGGATTAAACGAGCTAACAAACTAGCAGAAGGAACCCGTTTACATGCGATAAAATGGGTCATCTTCGTTAAATAGTCCACCACTACCAGGATAGCTGTACAACCCTGGTCAACAGGCATGCCCACCACAAAATCCATAGAAATGTTTTCCCAGGGTACTTCAGGAGTGGGAAGAGGCTGTAATAGTCCAGATTGTTTGGTATGAAGCACCTTCATTTGACTACAAACAGGACACTCAGCCACCCAGGCAGCAACATCCTGTCTTATATTCGGCCACCAAAACTGTCTTTGTAACCTTTCAAGTGTTTTACCGGTTCCGTTATGCCCGGCACACGGTGCACTGTGACACCACTGGAACGCTTGCTTCCTTAGCGCCTGGATGGGTAACAAAAGTTGTTTCTGTCGCATAGGAAGTCCCTGAACCACCTTCCACTCGATGTGTTCTTTTAACCATTTCTTCCACCCCTCTGTGACTCTGGGATGTTCGTAACGTGGTGGTAGCCTTTCCTTCTGCCGGTTTTCTCCCCTCCTGTCGCTGAGGCGATGATCCAATCTCAGAACTAGACTAATCATACCCTCACAGGTACTGGGCTGAGGATCGATCTGTGCCAATACGTCCTTCATCTCCTCCTTCAAACCCTTACAGAAAATGGCATGTCGTTTCTCCTCTGGCCAGTCAGTTTCTGCTATGAGCCTTCGGAAGTCATTGAGGTACGCAATGAGATCCCTGTTTCCCTGTTTTAAGTCCAGCAATTCCCTATCCGCCGACAGGGTTGCTGATCTACGATTGAAGGTTTTCTCAAAGTCTAGAAGAAAAGCCTCCCGATCCCTCAATAAGGGGTCATCTCTCTTTACTAAAGGTACTGCCCATTGAGCCGCATCCCCCGCTAGGTAAGAAATGAGTAAGGCCACCCTGGCATGATTCGTGTTAAAGACCTTAGGCTTGCAGGAGAAGTGTAACAACACCTGCGTGAGGAACATTTGTACCTTACTGCTATCCCCATAGAATATTTCTGGGGGGGCTATGGGTATTGGAGCGGGTACTTCCACCACCAGGGAGGAAGTCTGCGGGGTACCTGCATCAAAGGGATTCCGACTCATCCTGTCCACCTGTGCCTGCAAAGCAGCAGTCTCAGCCCTGGAAGCCTGCAACTCAGACTGCACCAGTGCCAGGGCTGCCATGACATCGTCGATGGTGGACATTGTATCGTACGATCGGGAGGACTAAATTTCGTGGGCCGTTGATTCTGTCAGGTCCGGGTGTCCTCAGGATCGTACGATGCTTAATGGGTTCCACCTCTCGACAGCCCCTGGGTCTGAATGAGCACAGACACACAGAAGTGGTCAAGTGAGGGATATCAGGTAGGGTAGGATGGGGACAGCGGGGAGAGGAAGCTGAAACGAGAACAAGGCACTATGAGCCAAGGACATACACTAGAAACGCTGTAACCAGATGCAATACACAATGGATACCGAGAGCTATATGGAAGCATTAGCTTATTACCTGTAGGGAGGGAAAATGTTGGCTTTGCCTGGCAATCAGAATGTAGAACATATAAGATAAATCTAGAATGCAAGAAACCACAGGTTATCCTTCCAATCACCAGTACATGACCTTTTCACACTCTAGCATAGCAAACACGTACCAACTGTAAGAACAGGAATGGCTTCAACAGAGGGCAATGGAAAACAGCCTGCCAGGCGAAGCTCATTAAACCCCTGTTGCAAGAAAGTCCCAAAAGATAATGCAATCGTTAGTCACAGATCCCACAATGTCAAAGAGCTCCTGGTTAACTTCACCTGGAGGACTGAACCTTGACCAATTGAAGCAAGACGCTACAACATAGGAATACTTTTAAAACATGTCACTTAGGATCATATCAACTGAATGCTGAATACTCCGTCATATTAACCAAGATAAACATGTGTTTAACAAGATGTCCGATATGTGCACTTCCAAGGAACCCCCCTTTGTGATGTACCAAAGTTTCTCTTACTTCAGAGAGCCATACCCCGATCAATATCACAAAGGTCCAGAGGGCTTGTAACCCGTGTCACAGATTGTCACAATAGGTTTCAGAGAAACAAGGAACTGCAGTCCGAAGCCCAGAGCCGGGCACTCGCACCGCAAAAGTCAAAGTCACTCTCAAAAACGGAGAGTCAGTGTGAATACCGCAAACAGGAAGCAGAACAATAGATCCTCCTCTGGATCGCTAGAAGTGGAGCCTCAGCCGAAAGCTCCAAACTGCACAATAATAATACCGCCCACACGAGCAGACGGCTCACACGAGGCGCTCAAGGAACAGGAATCCGGACGAGCCAAGGGCTCTTCACAAAGGATACACAGGAACTCGAAAAATCAACAATCCTACCGTGTCTTCATGCAGCAAGTAGAATCAACGGCGAAGCGCTGTTGTCACCAGCTCCGTCTTGTAGCTTCCGCGTGTGACGTCATCGGAATGAGGCATCGCGCGCATCGCCGAGGATCATGGGAACTGTAGTTTCCACCTGAAAGAAAGGTCTCAAGGCAGTGTTCGAGACTGCCCATCTCCATGGGACACAACAGTACATCCCTCCCCCGAAGAACACTGACAGAGACGAGGCTTGGACGGGAATCGTTTGTGGAATTGTCTTACGTACTTAGGAGCATGAACACCCGATGCTGGTTCCCAAGAATTTTCCTCATTTCCATACCCCTTCCATGCCACCAAATACCACAATCTGGTGCGGTATATTTTGGAATCCACAATTCCTCTCACCTCATGTTCTTCTTCTCCATCTACTGCAACTACTGCAGGACTGATTCTTTTTACAGAGCGTGTGGGTTTGACCAGAGACACGTGAAAGGCAGGGTGTATCCACAAGGATGACGGGAGTGCCAACTTAACCACCACAGGATCGATCAGTTTGACTATCTTGTAAGGACCTATGTATTTAGGATTGAAAATACTGTAACGTTTAAAGCGTATGTTCTTAGTTGATAACCAAACATAGTCCCCTTTCTTATATACCGGACCAGTTTGTCTGTGCTTGTCAACATAGGCCTTGTAACTCGTTTTGGCCTGTCTCAAATGACCCTTGACTTTCTGCCATGTCTCCTGAATAGCCTGTACTCTCTCCTGTACTTCTGGAACTGGTGAGGCTGATGCAGGATGTAAGAAGGGAGTGAAATTGGGATGAAAACCATATGTACTGAAAAAAGGAGCATGTTTAGTGGAACCATGAACAGCACTGTTATACGCTATTTCGGCTAACCATAATCTGTCTACCCAATCCTCCTTTGTGACATCCACATAGCATCTTAAATATTGTTTTAGAGTTTGATTAACCCGTTCAGTTTGCCCATCAGTTTGGGGATGGAAACTAGTGGACGTGCTAGATGTGATACCCAGGGCCTTACACCAAGTTTTTCAAAACCTAGCCGTGAATTGACTGCCCCTGTCTGATACTATCACCCTGGGTAGGCCATGCAACCTTACTATGTGTGTTAGGATTAAACGAGCTAACAAACTAGCAGAAGGAACCCGTTTACATGCGATAAAATGGGTCATCTTCGTTAAATAGTCCACCACTACCAGGATAGCTGTACAACCCTGGTCAACAGGCATGCCCACCACAAAATCCATAGAAATGTTTTCCCAGGGTACTTCAGGAGTGGGAAGAGGCTGTAATAGTCCAGATTGTTTGGTATGAAGCACCTTCATTTGACTACAAACAGGACACTCAGCCACCCAGGCAGCAACATCCTGTCTTATATTCGGCCACCAAAACTGTCTTTGTAACCTTTCAAGTGTTTTACCGGTTCCGTTATGCCCGGCACACGGTGCACTGTGACACCACTGGAACGCTTGCTTCCTTAGCGCCTGGATGGGTAACAAAAGTTGTTTCTGTCGCATAGGAAGTCCCTGAACCACCTTCCACTCGATGTGTTCTTTTAACCATTTCTTCCACCCCTCTGTGACTCTGGGATGTTCGTAACGTGGTGGTAGCCTTTCCTTCCGCCGGTTTTCTCCCCTCCTGTCGCTGAGGCGATGATCCAATCTCAGAACTAGACTAATCATACCCTCACAGGTACTGGGCTGAGGATCGATCTGTGCCAATACGTCCTTCATCTCCTCCTTCAAACCCTTACAGAAAATGGCATGTCGTTTCTCCTCTGGCCAGTCAGTTTCTGCTATGAGCCTTCGGAAGTCATTGAGGTACGCAATGAGATCTCTGTTTCCCTGTTTTAAGTCCAGCAATTCCCTATCCGCCGACAGGGTTGCTGATCTACGATTGAAGGTTTTCTCAAAGTCTAGAAGAAAAGCCTCCCAATCCCTCAATAAGGGGTCATCTCTCTTTACTAAAGGTACTGCCCATTGAGCCGCATCCCCCGCTAGGTAAGAAATGAGAAAGGCCACCCTGGCATGATTCGTGTTAAAGACCTTAGGCTTGCAGGAGAAGTGTAACAACACCTGCGTGAGGAACATTTGTACCTTACTGCTATCCCCATAGAATATTTCTGGGGGGGCTATGGGTATTGGAGCGGGTACTTCCACCACCAGGGAGGAAGTCTGCGGGGTACCTGCATCAAAGGGATTCCGACTCATCCTGTCCACCTGTGCCTGCAAAGCAGCAGTCTCAGCCCTGGAAGCCTGCAACTCAGACTGCACCAGTGCCAGGGCTGCCCTGACATCGTCGATGGTGGACATTGTATCGTACGATCGGGAGGACTAAATTTCGTGGGCCGTTGATTCTGTCAGGTCCGGGTGTCCTCAGGATCGTACGATGCTTAATGGGTTCCACCTCTCGACAGCCCCTGGGTCTGAATGAGCACAGACACACAGAAGTGGTCAAGTGAGGGATATCAGGTAGGGTAGGATGGGGACAGCGGGGAGAGGAAGCTGAAACGAGAACAAGGCACTATGAGCCAAGCACATACACTAGAAACGCCGTAACCAGATGCAATACACAATGGATACCGAGAGCTATATGGAAGCATTAGCTTATTACCTGTAGGGAGGGAACATGTTGGCTTTGCCTGGCAATCAGAATGTAGAACATATACGACAAATCTAGAATGCAAGAAACCACAGGTTATCCTTCCAATCACCAGTACATGACCTTTTCACACTCTAGCATAGCAAACACATACCAACTGTAAGAACAGGAATGGCTTCAACAGAGGGCAATGGAAAACAGCCTGCCAGGCGAAGCTCATTAAACCCCTGTTGAAAGAAAGTCCCAAAAGATAATGCAATTGTTAGTCACAGATCCCACAATGTCAAAGAGCTCCTGGTTAACTTCACCTGGAGGACTGAACCTTGATCAATTGAAGCAAGACGCTCCAACATAGGAATACTTTTAAAACATGTCACTTAGGATCATATCAACTGAATGCTGAATACTCCTTCATATTAACCAAGATAAACATGTGTTTAACAAGATGTCCGATATGTGCACTTCCAAGGAACCCCCCTTTGTGATGCACCAAAGTTTCTCTTACTTCAGAGAGCCATACCCCGATCAATATCACAAAGGTCCAGAGGGCTTGTAACCCGTGTCACAGATTGTCACAATAGGTTTCAGAGAAACAAGGAACTGCAGTCTGAAGCCCAGAGCCGGGCACTCGCACCACAAAAGTCAAAGTCACTCTCAAAAACGGAGAGTCAGTGTGAATACCGCAAACAGGAAGCAGAACAATAGATCCTCCTCTGGATCGCTAGAAGTCGAGCCTCAGCCGAAAGCTCCAAACTGCACAATAATAATACCGCCCACACGAGCAGACGGCTCACACGAGGCGCTCAAGGAACAGGAATCCGGACGAGCCAAGGGCTCTTCACAAAGGATACACAGGAACTCGAAAAATCAACAATCCTACCGTGTCTTCATGCAGCAAGTAGAATCAACGGCGAAGCGCTGTTGTCACCAGCTCCGTCTTGTAGCTTCCGCGTGTGACGTCATCGGAATGAGGCATCGCGCGCATCGCCGAGGATCATGGGAACTGTAGTTTCCACCTGAAAGAAAGGTCTCAAGGCAGTGTTCGAGACTGCCCATCTCCATGGGACACAACAGTACATCCCTCCCCCGAAGAACACTGACAGAGACGAGGCTTGGACGGGAATCGTTTGTGGAATTGTCTTACGTACTTAGGAGCATGAACACCCGATGCTGGTTCCCAAGAATTTTCCTCATTTCCATACCCCTTCCATGCCACCAAATACCACAATCTGGTGCGGTATATTTTGGAATCCACAATTCCTCTCACCTCATGTTCTTCTTCTCCATCTACTGCAACTACTGCAGGACTGATTCTTTTTACAGAGCGTGTGGGTTTGACCAGAGACACGTGAAAGGCAGGGTGTATCCGCAAGGATGACGGGAGTGCCAACTTAACCACCACAGGATCGATCAGTTTGACTATCTTGTAAGGACCTATGTATTTAGGATTGAAAATACTGTAACGTTTAAAGCGTATGTTCTTAGTTGATAACCAAACATAGTCCCCTTTCTTATATACCGGACCAGTTTGTCTGTGCTTGTCAACATAGGCCTTGTAACTCGTTTTGGCCTGTCTCAAATGACCCTTGACTTTCTGCCATGTCTCCTGAATAGCCTGTACTCTCTCCTGTACTTCTGGAACTGGTGAGGCTGATGCAGGATGTAAGAAGGGAGTGAAATTGGGATGAAAACCATATGTACTGAAAAAAGGAGCATGTTTAGTGGAACCATGAACAGCACTGTTATACGCTATTTCGGCTAACCATAATCTGTCTACCCAATCCTCCTTTGTGACATCCACATAGCATCTTAAATATTGTTTTAGAGTTTGATTAACCTGTTCAGTTTGCCCATCAGTTTGGGGATGGAAACTAGTGGACGTGCTAGATGTGATACCCAGGGCCTTACACCAAGTTTTCCAAAACCTAGCCGTGAATTGACTGCCCCTGTCTGATACTATCACCCTGGGTAGGCCATGTAACCTTACTATGTGTGTTAGGATTAAACGAGCTAACAAACTAGCAGAAGGAACCCATTTACATGCGATAAAATGGGTCATCTTCGTTAAATAGTCCACCACTACCAGGATAGCTGTACAACCCTGGTCAACAGGCATGCCCACCACAAAATCCATAGAAATGTTTTCCCAGGGTACTTCAGGAGTGGGAAGAGGCTGTAATAGTCCAGATTGTTTGGTATGAAGCACCTTCATTTGACTACAAACAGGACACTCAGCCACCCAGGCAGCAACATCCTGTCTTATATTCGGCCACCAAAACTGTCTTTGTAACCTTTCAAGTGTTTTACCGGTTCCGTTATGCCCGGCACACGGTGCACTGTGACACCACTGGAACGCTTGCTTCCTTAGCGCCTGGATGGGTAACAAAAGTTGTTTCTGTCGCATAGGAAGTCCCTGAACCACCTTCCACTCGATTTGTTCTTTTAACCATTTCTTCCACCCCTCTGTGACTCTGGGATGTTCGTAACGTGGTGGTAGCCTTTCCTTCCGTCGGTTTTCTCCCCTCCTGTCGCTGAGGCGATGATCCAATCTCAGAACTAGACTAATCATACCCTCACAGGTACTGGGCTGAGGATCGATCTGTGCCAATACGTCCTTCATCTCCTCCTTCAAACCCTTATAGAAAATGGCATGTCGTTTCTCCTCTGGCCAGTCAGTTTCTGCTATGAGCCTTCGGAAGTCATTGAGGTACGCAATGAGATCTCTGTTTCCCTGTTTTAAGTCCAGCAATTCCCTATCCGCCGACAGGGTTGCTGATCTACGATTGAAGGTTTTCTCAAAGTCTAGAAGAAAAGCCTCCCAATCCCTCAATAAGGGGTCATCTCTCTTTACTAAAGGTACTGCCCATTGAGCCGCATCCCCCGCTAGGTAAGAAATGAGAAAGGCCACCCTGGCATGATTCGTGTTAAAGACCTTAGGCTTGCAGGAGAAGTGTAACAACACCTGCGTGAGGAACATTTGTACCTTACTGCTACCCCCATAGAATCTTTCTGGGGGGGCTATGGGTATTGGAGCGGGTACTTCCACCACCAGGGAGGAAGTCTGCGGGGTACCTGCATCAAAGGGATTCCGACTCATCCTGTCCACCTGTGCCTGCAACGCAGCAGTCTCAGCCCTGGAAGCCTGCAACTCAGACTGCACCAGTGCCAGGGCTGCCATGACATCGTCGATGGTGGACATTGTATCGTACGATCGGGAGGACTAAATTTCGTGGGCCGTTGATTCTGTCAGGTCCGGGTGTCCTCAGGATCGTACGATGCTTAATGGGTTCCACCTCTCGACAGCCCCTGGGTCTGAATGAGCACAGACACACAGAAGTGGTCAAGTGAGGGATATCAGGTAGGGTAGGATGGGGACAGCGGGGAGAGGAAGCTGAAACGAGAACAAGGCACTATGAGCCAAGCACATACACTAGAAACGCTGTAACCAGATGCAATACACAATGGATACCGAGAGCTATATGGAAGCATTAGCTTATTACCTGTAGGGAGGGAAAATGTTGGCTTTGCCTGGCAATCAGAATGTAGAACATATACGACAAATCTAGAATGCAAGAAACCACAGGTTATCCTTCCAATCACCAGTACATGACCTTTTCACACTCTAGCATAGCAAACACATACCAACTGTAAGAACAGGAATGGCTTCAACAGAGGGCAATGGAAAACAGCCTGCCAGGCGAAGCTCATTAAACCCCTGTTGAAAGAAATTCCCAAAAGATAATGCAATTGTTAGTCACAGATCCCACAATGTCAAAGAGCTCCTGGTTAACTTCACCTGGAGGACTGAACCTTGATCAATTGAAGCAAGACGCTCCAACATAGGAATACTTTTAAAACATGTCACTTAGGATCATATCAACTGAATGCTGAATACTCCTTCATAATAACCAAGATAAACATGTGTTTAACAAGATGTCCGATATGTGCACTTCCAAGGAACCCCCCTTTGTGATGCACCAAAGTTTCTCTTACTTCAGAGAGCCATACCCCGATCAATATCACAAAGGTCCAGAGGGCTTGTAACCCGTGTCACAGATTGTCACAATAGGTTTCAGAGAAACAAGGAACTGCAGTCTGAAGCCCAGAGCCGGGCACTCGCACCACAAAAGTCAAAGTCACTCTCAAAAACGGAGAGTCAGTGTGAATACCGCAAACAGGAAGCAGAACAATAGATCCTCCTCTGGATCGCTAGAAGTGGAGCCTCAGCCGAAAGCTCCAAACTGCACAATAATAATACCGCCCACACGAGCAGACGGCTCACACGAGGCGCTCAAGGAACAGGAATCCGGACGAGCCAAGGGCTCTTCACAAAGGATACACAGGAACTCGAAAAATCAACAATCCTACCGTGTCTTCATGCAGCAAGTAGAATCAACGGCGAAGCGCTGTTGTCACCAGCTCCGTCTTGTAGCTTCCGCGTGTGACGTCATCGGAATGAGGCATCGCGCGCATCGCCGAGGATCATGGGAACTGTAGTTTCCACCTGAAAGAAAGGTCTCAAGGCAGTGTTCGAGACTGCCCATCTCCATGGGACACAACACGCGGTTATAATTTGCAACGCTAAGTTTTGTAACCGGCAACATTTTTGGGGAACCGAGCTGTCTAAGAGTAAGTCAGTTTGAAAAATAAGGAATTTAAGTGGTTATGGTGCTACCTACCTAATTAATATTCATTAGGTAGATCGCAAAATGTGACGCACTCCATTTGGTCACAATCACACGTACGGTGGCCTGCAAGGGTCCGAAGACCACTATAACAGTGACTGCTTCTAAATATAGAAAACTTTTTTTTTAAATCAGCTAATTTCCTTAAAGAAAACGTGGCTACTTTTTAAAAAAAACGTTATTTTTTCGAAAATTTTCAGTGATAGTTGGCAGGCACCCTTCGCTTGAAAGTTGTACCCCAATTTGGAAAGGGGGGCTAGGGGGACCCCTTCCCATATGTAAATCAGTTACCACCCCAATTGGAGGGTTCAATGGTTTGCACCAGCATTACATTTCTAAGCCATTAGTACATATGGATAGGAACTGCCCTTTGAAAAAGACACTCACAACACGCCTCTTCCAAATTGTGATTCGAAATGCATTGCCAAGCCAAGATTTAGGGGTCGGTAAACCTTTACTGACTCCTAAAATGGTGTTAGTATAAACTACAAAGATTTCTAGTAGCTACAAAGTCATATTTAGCGAATCACAGGGATCGTGGAAGCTAAAAAAGTTGTGTACATTTGGCCTATAGCGGTTTTTTTACATCATATAAACATTGCACATTGTGTTTTGCATTTACAGATGGATGATACAGGAAACGCTCATTTACATTGTAAATGAGAGCTTTCTGTATCACCCATCTGAAAAAGTAAAACCCAGTGCGCGATGTGCAGTGATTTCAGGTTATTTTGATACTACGGATGTTGTTCGTGTCCACTGATAATACAGTACATTAATCGCGGCAAAGGCGCCCCTCCTCCCGTGCTGCTGCTGCACTGGGCTCTTTCCTTGGCCTTGAAAGGGGCTGCACGCGCATGAATATGGATCAGAGGCCATATGGTGAAGATGTCTCCTGTGGCCAGGTTTATCTCCTCGAGTTATTAATAGGCATTGAATAAATCCAGTCACAGCGGTGGAAGACGCCATTCCTGGATTACATAATGAGCGCGGCTGGTGCTAGCACCAATCTAAGATTTAGTACAAGAACACACGTTGTAAGAATATGTTATTTCGCCCTGTTTGTTTTTGCGACAGTAAGTGAACTTTTACTGTAGCAAAAATCGAATCGATATCCATATTGTAGCGGTCTAGTTGTTGTCACGTCACGTTGACGTGACGTAGGCGCCATGTTGGCGCCGGGGTGCGCGCGCAGTCACTAGCGCGCTGGGCATTCCGAGAGCAGAGTGCCGGCCGGCGCTCCTCGGTACATTATCACTATACCATGCAAAAATAAATATAGCGGTAAACCACCACGTGCCTCGAGTGATTATTAGACTACATTACAGTGGCGACGAGGGTGGGATGGGGACCAGGCCCACGCTGGAGCACAGGAAAGGACAGCACACCACGTGGCCCCCACGAGGCGACGGTGAACACGCAGCGAGTCACCAGGCCCAGAATAGAACTACAGACAGGCCCTCCCGGAGCGGCAAAGACACGGAACGCGCCCAAAGCAACCGCATTGGACGATCAGAGGTACGGAGCAACCGAGGAGCGTGGCAGTGCCACAGCACAGCGCAAGAGCTGCATATAGTCCACAGGGACGGCGCTATCCAAAGAAGGCCAAGAGCATACCAGCCATCTTCACCCACTACCACGCACAGGGAACGCTGCGCTGGCTACCAAAGTGGAGGGAGAGGGGTCTAGTAACAAGAGCCCCCAGAGAATCAAGCACACAGGGAACGACAACAACACCCCAGGTAGCCCCCCGAGCAAAGCCACCGACGGAACGAACATCAAGGAAGTGAAGATGAGTACCCCGGCGGGATACGCGATTGCGCCGGTGCAGTTCCTACCAAAACCTGGAGACCCACTGATGAAGTGGGAAGACTGGAAGGAATATATAGACAATTTTATAGGGGTCCTGGAGGATGAGAATGAAGAAAAGTTTACCCCTCAGAGAAAAAAACGCATCCTGCTACTAAATCTAGGTCCAGAAGGACTGAGAATATACAAGAGCCTTGTACCAAAGAAGAGAGAAGACACGGACGACGATGTGTATGCGCATGCAGTGGAGGACCTAGATGAGCGATACCGCCCCACCATCTGTGTTTCAGTGGATAGATATAACTTCCAGCAAAGAAAGCAAAAGGCGGGAGAAACCATCGAGGAGTATGTAGCCGCGCTGAGGAAGTTAGCAGCCCCGTGTAAATACGCACTGTGGGAAGACGAATTCATAAAAGACCAGGTGGTCATGCACACCACCAGTACAAATGTCCAAGACAAGCTGTGGGCGAGTGGGGACACCACACTCAAAGAAGTACTGGTCATAGTGAAGAGGGCAGAACTCGCAAAGAGGTGCGCTAATGCTACCAAGAAAGAGGCGCCCACCCCAACCATGGTGAACAGGATACAGGAGGAAGACCACCGTAAGGACCAGAAAAGCAAACAACCCACAGCCAAGGGGACTAGCAGATGGCAAGGAAAACCAGCAAACAGCGAGAGCAAGAAAACGTGCTACAGGTGTGGGAGTGGGTCCCATGAAGCCCACGACAGACGATGCCCGGCCTTCCGAGCCAAATGCCTACACTGCGGTATTATAGGTCACTACGAGAAGGTTTGTCGGAAGAAACAACAGAAGGGAGTGGTGAAATACGTCGACCAAAGCGAAGAAGACCTGGAGGAAGCCACAGAGGAAGAAGTGATCACCGTCTTATGCATATACGACCAGGTGCTGAGCGTAGACGACAAGAGATCGACCAAACCAGTCCTAGAGATGTCCATGGGAGGCGTCACCATTTCAGTAGTGGCAGACACCGGATCTCCATTTACCATCATACAGAGAGAAGTGTGGGAAGGAAAATTCAGACCCAAGTTAGGCCCGGATCTGGAGAAACTAGACATACGTCCAGTCACCTACAATGGGGATCGCATTCCCATGCTAGGCTTCCGGCGCCTACTGTTCGAGTTCAGAGGCCGATCAGCGCGGTGCAAACTATACGTGGCCGAGAAAGGACCCTCCGTCCTAGGATGGTTAGACCAGGGAGATCTGGGCATAAAACTCGACCCAGGAGGGAAAGAACAAATCCTGCTCACCGAACAGGAGGAATGGCCGGACATGAACAGGTGGAAGAAGAACTACCCAAAAGTGTTCGGGGGCACTGTAGGAAAGATGGAGAAATTTCAACACAAAATAGTGCTTAAGGAAGGAGCCACCCCAGTGGCACATAAAGTGAGGAACGTGCCCATTGCAGTAAAGGAACGCCGTCCAGATGGAACTCCAAGATTTGGAGAAGAAGGGCATCATAGAACCAATTACCTGCGCCGAGTGGCTGGCGCCCTTGGTGGTCGTGATGAAACCCAATGGGAAGGTCAGGCTCTGCGTGGACCTGAGAGAACTCAATAAAAACATAGTGGTGGAAAAGTTTCCCCTTCCCAAGATTGAGGAGATGTTGGCCAAAACCAGAGGAGTTCAGTGGTACTCCACCATTGACCTCACATCAGCTTACCACCAGGTCGCCCTACACCCGGACAGCAAGAGCCTGACATCGTTCATCACCCCGTTTGGGTGCTACAGATTTTGTCGCATGCCGTTTGGACTAGCATCGGCGGCAGCCGTCTTTCAAAAGATGATGCACCAACTGTTCAGAGACTGCAAAGATGTACAGTACTTCCAGGACGATATCCTAGTGATGGGGAGAGATAGGAGAGACCATGACCAGAAACTAGAAAAAGTACTACAAACGCTGGAAGCCAAAGGACTCACTGCCGAATGGTCAAAATGTCGGTTGGGACTTCAATCGGTAACCTACCTAGGCCATGAAATTGGGCTACAGGGGATCACACCCAAAACGGAGAACGTGAAAGCCATCGCTGAAGCACCGCCCCCCAAGAACAAGGAAGAAGTCAGATCGTTCCTAGGGATGGCGGAGTACTATAGCAAGTTCGTAGTACACTTCGCATCCAAGACCTACAACATGAGGATGTTGACCAGAGAGAGCACGGTATTTCAGTGGTCACCGGAAGCCCAAGCGGAATTCGAAGTCATCAAGAAGGGAATCCTGGAAGCCATACCACTCAAGGGTTACGACCCCCAAGGCTCCACCGTACTCATCACTGACGCCAGCGACAAGGGGTTAGGCGCTGTTCTCATGCAAGACCGTGGAAGAGGGGACATGGAGACAATCAGCTTTGCCTCCAGAGCATTGACGGAGACAGAAGGCAAGTACAGCGTCATCGAGAAGGAGATGTTAGCGGTAGTGTGGGCCATGACGAGGTTCCGGCAGTTCCTATGGGGCACCCGATTCCTGCTTAAGACTGACCACAAGCCGCTAGTGAAGGTATTGACATCGTGCGGACACGCCAGTGCCACACCCAGGATATCGAAGATGTCCTTAAAACTGTTGGAATTCAGGTACGATGTGGAGTACATCCCGGGGAACAAGAATCGAGTGGCGGACTACTTGAGTCGAGCGGCGGCCATGGAGCCGGGAGAAGAAGACCCAGCGGACCGAGGAGAGATGGTGGCTCTAATAGAGGACCAAGAAAAGATAATCAGCATACAAGAATGGACGGAAGCCTATGATGAAGACTCGGTCCTCAAGGAAGTAAGAACGCACATCACCCAAGGGTGGCCTGATAAGAAAAAGGTGAAGACCGACCTCAACCCGTTTTACGAAGTGAAGGAAGAACTGGCAGTAGGAGACAAGGGCATATTCATCTACCGGGGAGACAGAGTAATCCCCCCCAGGAATCTCATCAACAAGCTACTGGACTTATTACACGAAGGCCACCTTGGCATAGGAAAGCTCAAGGCCAGATCAAAACAGAATTACTGGTGGCCAGGGATGGATGTAAGAGCGGAGAGGCATGTCAGGGAGTGCTCCCAATGTCAAGGGGCCGACAAAACATTGAGACCACTACGTCCAGCCCTCGGAAAATTCGACAATCCCTCGAACCCGTGGGAAGAGCTGTCAATAGACATTCTAGGACCAGTGCTGGATGACCAGAGCATACAGAAATACGTGTGTGTCCTCATCGACCGTTATTCCAAATGGCCAGAAATAAAAGTCAGCGAATCCATGGACACGGAGAACATTCTAGAGTTTCTGTCCGAAACATTCACCCGAGAAGGAATTCCTAAGTCCATCTTAAGCGACAACGGACCACAGTTCACGTCGGAAAGATGGAAGCAATTCATGGGGAGAAATGGCATCTCTGTAAAACACACGGCCATATACCATCCAGCTGGCAACGGATTGGTTGAACGATTTAACAGAGTGGTGATGGGGGCCATACAAGCGGCCATCACCTGCAACAAAGACTGGCAGAAAGCGTTGGAGAACATGGTGTGGGCCTACAGAATAACGCCAACAAGCACGGGGTACAGCCCGTTCCAAATATTGAGAGGACGGGAACCCTTTACACACGACAACCGAATCTGGAAGGAGAAGGTGGTGACCAGCGAGTGGTCTCCGGCGGTAGTAAGAGCCAATTTGGAAAGAGCGCAAACCATCTACACCGACAACTACAACAAGAGGAGAAATGTAAAGGACACGTGCTTAGAGAAAGGAGAATGGGTGAGAGTAAAGCTGGCCACCCTCCAAAGAAAAGGAGACAGCAAGTACAGCAAGCCGATGCAGGTTAAGGAAGTTTACGATCGAGCTGCCCTGCTCAGTGACAGTAATGTGTGGTCGCAGGACCGCATGTCCCGGTGCAACAAAGTATTGAGATGGGAACAGTGGTATCCGGAAGGTAAAGACATGGCAGATGAGGATGATGAGAACAGGACGAGCGGAAGCGAGAAAGCGGCAGAGGCAGGTGCAGGAGAGGAGCAAGAAGGCGAGCAAGGGGGCGAGACCCCAGGGGTAGAGATGGACAGGCAGAGTGGAAATGTGAACAGCGAAGGAGCAATGAGTGGAGGAACAGAAGTCGAGGAAACGCAGGGCCAAGGGACTCGAAAGAACATTGGTAAGGTGACCAGGAGTGGAAGGCAAGTTGTGAGGCCTGCCAGGTTCCAGGACTTTGAACTAAACTACGAACTGTAAGTGACTGTTCATTGGGTTGGTAAAAGGGGGAGATATGTAGCGGTCTAGTTGTTGTCACGTCACGTTGACGTGACGTAGGCGCCATGTTGGCGCCGGGGTGCGCGCGCAGTCACTAGCGCGCTGGGCATTCCGAGAGCAGAGTGCCGGCCGGCGCTCCTCGGTACATTATCACTATACCATGCAAAAATAAATATAGCGGTAAACCACCACGTGCCTCGAGTGATTATTAGACTACATTACACATATTTTGTCTACTGAGACAGACGGGCACAACATTGAAATAAATAGTAAAAAAAGATCACACGTATTCATTGTGCATTTGGGCGCTTAATAGCGCCTTGACATACATTACAACATCGTAGACAGCTGGCATAGCGTACAAACCGTAATAAAATCATGGGTCAAAAACACATTTTAATATAGTGCTTTGTTCCACAGTGTTACTAACTCGCAGCGCTGGGATTCACGGATGTTGCTTTTACTCAACGCCAGCGCTTGAAATTGAAATACAAAAAAGTGCAACTACTCACTACCCCAAGGTACTTGTTTGTAACTGAGAAGTGCAGGCACTATTTCATTAAACGTATCACAGCATTATAGAGGAGTGCAGGAACTCTCTCCTTAAAATTAGAAAAATGCAGGCACTCTGCAACTCTATTGTACTCGAGTGCTCAGCCTCGGAAGGTAGAAAGTTTGTGCAGGCCCTGATGTAGGGACGATGCTAGGCATGGGCATTGTAGGCATCTGCGCAGGGCCCCACTCTCCTGACACCTGCTCATGTGGGAAACATCACTTACAACGCAACTTTTACAACGACATACCATTACAACGCAACTTTTACAACGCAAAAACTTTTACAACGCATGTATTTACAACGAATGTTTTTACAACGCAGGTACCTTTACAACGCATACCATTACAACGTAAGTATTGGTAAGTATATAATTATATTTTAAATGTTATATGTTTGGGGTAAAGGGGTATTTTTAGGGTTCAGGTCAGTTTTGGGTTTTTGGGTAAAGGGGTATTTTTGGGGTTCAGGGTCAGTGTTTAGTTTTTGGGTAAAGGGGTATTTTTGGGGTTCAGGGTCAGTTTTTAGTTTTTGTGTAAAGGGGTATTTTGGGGTTCAGGGTCAGTTTTTAGTTTTTGGGTAAAGGGGTGGTTTTGGGGTTCAGGGTCAGTTTTTAGTTTTTGGGTAAAGGGGTATTTTTGGGGTTCAGGGTCAGTTTTTAGTTTTTGGGTAAAGGGGTATTTTTGGGGTTCAGGGTCAGTTTTGGGTTTTAGGGGTACAGGGAAAAAATAAATTAAAATTAAATTTAAATTAAATTACATTAAATTATATTTTTTTAAATTAATTTACGATTATAAAATTAATATATATTTACCAATACTTACGTTGTAATGGTATGCGTTGTAAAGGTACCTGCGTTGTAAAAACATTCATTGTAAATACATGCGTTGTAAAAGTTTTTGCGTTGTAAAAAATGCGTTGTAAAAGCATGCGTTGTAATAACATGCGTTGTATCAACATAGATCCGCTCATGTAATTGAGGGCACGGCGGCGCGGTGCAATAATGCCAACAGGAGAGGCCCCCTCCCCTGGAGCTCCCAACCATGGCAGGAAGGCGAGCCCTTTATTTTATGTAATACAATTTTATATAGCGCGAACATTACCCGAAGGTGTCAGAGCGCTTTACATAAGAACCAGTTGCGATACATAAGGATTTAGGATTACATGAGTTACATAAAAGATACAAACAGAAAAAAAATTGTAAATGTACAAGTGGTAAAGTCACACAAGGAAGAGATACAAGCAGAAAAAAATGCAAATGTACAGAGTCACACAAGGAAGAGATACAAATAGAAAAAATTGCAAATGTACAAGTTGTAACGTCACTCAAGGAAGAGATACAAATGGATAAACTCTAAGAGTCACATAGGAATGGTAGACAGTAAAGGTCTACTACATATACTAGTGGTTAGAGTTATCTCTATACATATATATATATTCACTTAAAAAACCATAGGTTTCAAACCTTATATAGTTAGGAATTAGCATTTAAAAGACCATTGAAATTGCTCCTATATAGTTAGTTATACTAACTATATTTCGCGTACCCGCAATCCACTGCTGTTGATGTCACATATTACATCATTCATGACATGGTCAGTGACATCACTGATGACATCCCTGATGACATCTCAAATGACATCACGGATGACATCACTGATGACATCTCATTTGACATCACTGATGACATCATCTAGTGACTGTGTGTTTCTGTAAAGTTTAAATATGTTTTACATATTGAAGAATGAGTGGATGTATAAGTGTCTGGATGAAGGATTTAGTAGGTGTGTGACTGACTGTATGAGTGAGTGATTAAATGTGTCTTACTAAATGCATGGGTTAGTGACTAAACTGTCTGAATGTGTGCATCAGTATGTCTGTTGTTGTGTAAGCTGCTGCATGTGTTGATCAGTAGCTATATGAGTGGCTATATGGGTTATGGATTGGTTTCCCAAGTATTTGAATGGGAGACTGAGTGTGTGTGTGGGTGGCTGGGAGGTGTGTGACTCTGTGCATAGATGTTTGAGCAGTTCATTCACTAGGTGTATGAGTTCAAAAGTGCATGTTGAAACAACTATATGGGCGGTTGACTGTGTGCATGGGTGTGTTGGTGAGTGAATGGATATCTCAGTGCTACATGTCAAAGTAAGTACATATGTAAAACACAGTGCATGTGAGAGTTGGCATATATAAATGACTATACATGAGAGCCAGTGAATGTGCAAGTGGCTGTATGGATCATTGTGTACTTGTATCAGTGATTGTATAATTGAGTAAGTATGCGTTAGTATATGTTTGAATAAGTAAGGTGTTGTCTGTATAACTGTATAGTTGAGGAAATGGAAGTGTGATTGATTCTTTGCATGACTGACTAGGTGTGTGAGTAACTTCATGGATGAGTGGCAGTGTGTGAGTGTCTGTATAGGTGTATGAGTGCATATGATAGTGTTGTATTGATGAGTGATTCTATGGGTGAATGAGTGAATGTGTGTGTAGACCTAGGAATTAGTGAGTGCGTATGTAGTAACTGGTATTGGTGTGTCACTGGTTTCAAGAATGGTAGTCTGTATTTAACAGTGGGTGTATCAAAGGTTATATTAGAGTGTGAGGAGGTGCATCGTATTATCACATGAATGATATCATCAGTGATGTGACCAGTGATGTCAAATGAGATGTCATCAGTGATGTCATTAGTGATGTCATTTGAGATGTCATCAGTGATGTCATCAGTGATGTCACTGACCATGTCATGAATGATGTAATATGTGACATCATCAGCAGTGGATTGTGGGTGCGCGAAATATAGTTAGTACAACTAACCATATAGGAGCAATTTCAATGGTTTTTAAAATGCTAATTGCTAACTGTATAAGGCCTGAAACCTATGGTTTTTTAAGTGAATTTGCAAGGTTTTTTAAATGCTAATTCCTAACTATATAAGGCCTGAAACCTATGTTTTTTTAAGTGAATTTGCAAGGTTTTTTAAATGCTAATTCCTAACTATATAAGGCTTGAAACCTATGGTTTTTTCAGTGAATATGCAAGGTTTTTTAAATGCTAATTCCTAACTATATCAGGCGTGAAACCTATATTTTTTTCAATAAATTTCAAAGGTTTTATAAATGCTACTTCTATTAGCGGATAACGTTTATATATGTTATTATCCTTCTGGGACCACCTGAGCAGCCATCTCGTTTCTCAGGAGAAGTGAGGCACAAGAGAGCACAAAACAAGAGTGGAAAACGCGAAAAGGGGGCAGGGTTGAGACCCCCTGACCCCCTATCCCTTCTCAGGGGGTCCCAGAAGCACCACCAAGTGCAAAAAATGTAATTTTTTTTTAAATTGCGGGGTACGCGCACGGTACTCGTAACGTACGCGTACGGTGCGCGTACCCCGCGATTTTTTCGAAATGTTTTTGAATTTTTTTTGCCCTTGGGGGACCTTTTGGGACCCCCTAGAAGGGCTAGAGGGTTGGGGAGTCTCTACCCTGCCCCCTTTTCGTGTTTTCCACTCTTGTTTTGGGCTCTCTTGTGCCGTTCGGGCTGTAGCCGTGTCTAAAGGTCCCATAGAAAATGCCATTTGAAACATTTTAAATTCAGTTTTCTCAAGAACTACTGGAAGGATTTTCACCAAACATACAAAAGGCACTGCTGCATACCAGTCCCTACCATTTTGCCAAATCTGGTGTAGTTCCGTTCAGCCGTTCGAGCTGTAGCCTTGTCAGAATGTCCCTATGGAAATTAACATGGGGAAAACACATTTTGGGACCCCCCTTTTTTCTCGGCCCCCGCTTGACGAATGCCCCCGAAACTTTCAGGGAAGGAGCGGAGCGCAGCGAGGAAAATGTAAGTAAAATTCCAGGCAGATCCCTCAATCGGCACCAAAGTTATTCCCAATAGAATGTTCGGAATTTCCTATGGTAACTAGGTCCTAAGTATATATACCTACTGGCTATCGCCAGTAGGTTATATATATATATATATATATCTATATATATATATATATATATATATAGATATATATATATATATATATATATATATATATATATTACCACCAAAGTTTTAGCTGGTCCCAAGCCACAAATCCGGCGGGCTCACGGCTGGGGTAGCCACCCCCTGTATACTCCACACACTATTACCAATGTTAGAACTCCTCACATCCACGACGAGTTAACAACAAAGGAGCCACGGCCACAAGTATTGCAGTGCAAGTTTATTCAGGCACGATGTCCTATGCGTTTCGGAGTTGCAGTCACTCCTTTATCACGGGCAGTAAACAATGTTAACGTGAAAACTAATAAAGTGAAAATCACTTGCTCATGGACATAGACAACATACTCCCTCACAGGGGATTGTCCGTGTATTCGTCTCAATAAAGATTTAGAACATAAGCATCAAGAGCATGATAATTCGACAATTGTGTGCGGATTAATGAATTTCTTGAACTGCAGACTCACAAAATTAAACAGAAATGTTGATTCAAAGGCAGATTAACAATTCAAGTCATGCCGCGAACATGTTTGCAAATAAAATTATCCAAGTACATTGACAGAATACATCAAAGTAAATACTGGTTCGGAATTGCAAAAAGAAGTGTTTTTATACAAGTTAGCCACAGTAATGCTAGTTTATCAAACTTAGAGGAGCCGCGAACCCGCTCTGGGTAAAAATAATAAAAGCTTGTGAAGCTGCTTAACTGCTCGAGCTACCGGCTCGTGCATATAATTCTGGTACATGGAGCCCTAGGTACATTTATAGCCTAATGGGTAGTTCTTAACGACATAATCAATGATCGTGAATGCAAAATTAATATGAACATTCATGGGAGTTGATTTATGCGGCCCAAGTGGGCTTATAGCAATCATATTCTGTTGATAAATTCATGTTAATAAATTCAATCTCCACAACATTCTAGAGCCCCAGTGGGCAAACTTAACCAATTCCGATACAGGAAGCCAAAGGTACATTTGTAACCTAATGGACAGTCCTTAACAACATAATTACACATCGTAAATGCAACATTATGTATAAACATTTCATGAAAATAAATTTCTGCAGCCCAAGTGGGCTTGAATCACTCGTATTCTGTAAATAGAATCAAAGTCCACATAATTGTGGCACCCCTGTGGGCAAACTTGACCAACAGATCAGGTATTTTCGAAAAGATATGCAGAGTATCCTCTATAATCATCACTTTTTAAGGAATAATTAATATTCATGTATCTGTAAAAAATCAGAGACGAAAACGTGAATTAAAACCATGTACAGTGACTAAGTGCACAAAGTGATAATAAAATTAACATGTCTAAAAAACAACTTCAATACGGATGGTTCAATTTACAATACAGCTATAGGACAACTACATATATAAAAGAGCAGACAATTCTTCATCCTTATTAAGTCCATTAGGTGCCATGGTATTGAATCTGATAATGAGCTTGGATTCTAAACATCTCAGTTCCGCTAGTCTGTTCCCTCCTCTAATATTAGGGAGGATGCCATCAATCACTGCAAATTTGATAATATTAGGATTGCTTTTGTGGAACTCATGAAAGTGTCTAGCCACTGGGTAATTTTTGTCATTCTTGTTGATGGCTCGCAAGTGTTCAAGCACTCTTTTCTTGCCCTTGTGAATGGTACTACCAATGTAGTATTTGTCGCAAGGGCACTTGAGTGTGTATATGGCAAACTCAGTATTGCAGTTGGTATGTTTCTCTATGTTAAATGGCACTTCTTGATTATTGAACTTTATGGATTTCAAATTGCAGCTGTATTTACAGGCTTTGCACGGATTGCAAATATAAAATCCTTTCACATCATTCAATCTTTTGTAACTCTGAATCATATTGTTGCAAAGATGGCCAGGTAAAGATCTAGGTTTGCGAAATGATAAAGAGGGATATTCTCCCACATGACCCTTGAGATCTTCATCAGTTTTTAGCACCTCCCAGAATTTTCTAAGACTTTTTCTGACTTGCCAAGCCTGGGTATTATACTTGGTAATGAATCTGATTGGTACCTTACTTTCAGGCACTTGGGGTGTGTTTTTAAGACTCATGATTTCATTGCGTCTAAGAGTGTCGATTTTGGTACTGGAATCCTTAACAGGAGAGCAGAGTTCCATTAAGAGGGGTCGGAGGGGGGACGTAGTCACAGCAACCTGGGAGGGTGGGAAGGATACAAGGGTATGGAGAAAAGGCAAATCAGAGTATCGTCAAGGGGGAAAAGAGTTAAAGGATGAGGGAATGGACAAGATGGCAGGTTAGGGTCCAGAGAAAGTGGCTGAGAACAGCAGCAAAATGGCAGGCAGGACAAAATTAGAGAAGTCCATGAGAGTGACCCAGTGAGTTCTTAAGCTGCAACTGAGTCAAGGGAAACCACTGGAACCTCGCTGCCGGCAGCAGCGTACTTCATGCAGAGCAGGGAGAGGGGGGACTCCAATGGGCCCAGTTGAAAGGAAACGCATTCTGAAGGTTTGTCCAGCAATCAGGCCTCCTGCCTGCTGGCCATTCAGAGGAACCGTAGGACGCCCAGTGTCCCTCATCAGTGTCAGTGTTAAATAACTTTCACTCATTCAGCCCTGTATGAGCTGCTAAGAGGGGCTTGTAGGTGGCTGAGAGGGAGGGGTTGCAGTGCGAGGGGTCTGCACAAAGCAGCTTCAGGAGCAGGGTAATCTATTGAGATGGAAACAGCTCAGAAGATGTCTGGTTGTATGCAAATTAGACTCCCTCCCCACCATTCCCTTTCTGCAAAAGGCCCCCAAATCCTAGAAACGTCCTGCCCTGGTGGGATGCTACCCTGTGACGTGCACATTGCGCAGCGAAAGTGCGGTAGAAGGAGTGCAGTAAAACTTTCCTTTTGAGCACTGCCAGGGTGTTGTCAGGCCACGGTCGAGCGCGCAGCGCGTGCCCCGCACGCAGGTAATAATGGTTTCACAACACTTCCTTAATCAATAGCCTGAATGACTGCAAACGCATTGTTTTGATGGGGGGTGTATTAGGTGCCACCCAGGAGCTCCCAGGGAAGGCGCGCGAGGACTCCGGGCAGCAGGGGTAGTTCATCAAGTGCCAGCCGCCGTGAACCGCCATTGATTAGGATGCGAGCACGTCACTTTGAAAGCCCGCGCGTCTGGCTGCCGTATAATATGATCTATGCAGGGTCACTGCAGGGAAGGTAAACACCACATTAATCTTCCGAGGAGAGGGACGGCTGGGCTGGAGAAGGAAGCCTTTTAATCAGCTCCCCCGGCGAGGACTTGACTTTGCGAAGACTGGAGCGGAGTGGAGGAGGCCGCGCTGCGGTTACCTGTGTAGTGTGGGTGGGGGGGGGGGGGGGTATATGCTCTCTGCTCTCACGCCTATTCACGAGGATGGTTATTGTCACGGCTGGGTGGGAAGAGAGAAGTGCATGGGAGGCCGCCGGTGTCTGGGGGTGGGTGTGGGGGGGGTTTGCTCCCGGGGGTGCTCCCTCCCTCTTACAAGCCCCGCCCGGCATGATATGCTGGCATGCCTCAGAGTTTTCCTTCGCGCAATAATATGTGCGATGCTCTGACTGGGTCACGTTTGAACCGGCGTCTTGGAGAGCACCACGAGGCCTCAGGTACAGAAGAGCTTTAGCAATTCTACATTACAACAAGCATGACGCACTTTGGGACCAGGGTGTCAAGAAGAGGCAGCTTTATCTCAAACAGACCACAGTTTCACATTAGTGTTTTACAGTATCAGTAACAAATTGCGTCTGCCTTATCTGATGGAGCGCTCATTCTGTCGAGCGCGGAAGGCCGACAGTCTGATTTAACTAAAGTATCTTGAATTCACCCAAAACAAAAGTCTCTATCAGTAAAAGTGCAAAAAGCAGACAGTCCTTTTTATTATTTTTACTAACTGTACCTGAATATTCCCTGAACATTCGCATTTTATACGTTTTGGTGCCAATTCAAATATGCAAGCAAGCAGACATACAGAGTACATAAAGAGCACTACAGGAGTAAACACTTTCCATACTCCAAAAAGTCTTTGTCAATAAGCCCACACAAAGGTTTTGTACATTTACTGACATAGCCTTCTTACTCCCGCATAACGTATGCATTGTGACACATGCTGAGGTGTGTGCATTCAAATAGAATGAAAGCATATTAAGACCAGGTTCACAGCAAAAAGCCCCAAGTGCATCTGTATTTCTAATAGGCAGTGAGAGTCAGTGCTGTGCACTGTTCTGATTGTTTCATGTTGCTGCTGCTCTTTTGCATTGGCTCCAATGAGCCATATTAGTGAAGCATTTCCATGTTGTAAACCAGTGCCATACAAATCAATTACATATATTAAAAGGGACTTACTTGCGTCTGTAGACTCTGTCTCCCCCACCCACCCCACACATGCAAGGCAATTTTCCTGGATTTTCTGGGCATATTCGTCAACTTCATTGAAATTCTACCCCTAAATTACAGGTAGTAATGCAAAGCGGTATGTCACCGTTCATGTATTTTACGTATGTTGGATCCGCAATGAAGACGGGTGGTACTTCTGTCCCCCTGTGCACTGCACTTCGCTCTGCAGCAGTCACAAAAAAATATGATTGAGGGATGCTGAGAGATCGGATCCAGACAGCACACCAAAAGGACAGATTTTAGTCCAGGCGCGAATGCATTTCTGCAACATAAATTGCTCTCATGCTGAACATTTTGCGCATGCAGTTTTGCTTTGTGAAACAGCATAGGTGTAAAATGCACTTTACAGTGAAAAAAAATATTCTAAAACTGGGTTGCACACACATTTTTCTAAACCTTTGCAAGTTTTGTTCGAAGTACTTATACAAAGCATTTAAACGATTAGGAAAAGTAAGCATTGTCAAATTAATATTACTGCGTTATTATCTCGTTCTCAATGATCTCTTGAATGACATCCATTTTAACACATATCTTGTGCATATCAGTAGATTGGTGAGCTCAAGTATTGGCACAGGACCATTAGGGTATAACGTAAGTGCTTGAGGAAGTTTAGCAAGCTCTTTCTTAAACTTTTGCTAATATTTCAAAGCATACCACCATGTTACTATAAACCAAATTTGCCTTACACGTCCTTGGGCACTTGCATGACAAAATGTTTTGTATGCCCACATTTGAACACTCATCCAGAATTTACAGGCGTCTTTAATGTATTAGTTTATTTATTCTTGGTTTTTTTCTAATGCTCTATAACCCATATTTAGAGTATTTTGCTGCTTATCTGATAAAGAAAGCTGCAGCTCATCAGATTACATCATCTAGGTCAGCAAAGTTAGGTTCTACGAAATTTGAGGACCCTGAGATCCTAAAACAAGGGGCTAGAACCTGGAAGCTTGTGCCGCCCTAGGACACTTTTGGGAATTGTGCATTGTAGGCATGCATACGTCATGGCTTTTGTTTGTGTAAGACAGAAAAAAGATCTGTAGTTCAGCTGACAGTGTCAACCACTCACTGCAATCTATCCAACTTCCATCCATGAACAGTAATCAAGACTGAACTCAGTATCATATTTTGGATTTGGGGGGCCCCAGGCAAGAAATACTTTGGTGCCTCTGTTCAGAAGAACTTTACATTTTATCACCCATTTTCTATTAATTCAAGACCATGATGTGAACATTATTGACTTATACCTTAAAGGTTGGGATGGAGAAATAGCAGAATTGAGCGAGAGAAAACATTTACTTCCTCAGGAGACCCTTGGAAGATGAAGGCCCTTAGCAACATCCATCTCTGACCATGTCGTAAAATGTCTCTGACTGAACTGGTAGGATCAAGACAGTTGGTAAGCCACCTTGTAACTGCTTGGTAAATTGGTCACGCCCCCGTTCCCCTCCATGTACAATTCTACTGAATAAGGCTTTGGCCCTTCTCCAAAATCAATCAACATCACACATTCTCATACTTTCCTCATATAAAGTATGGACAATATTTTTCTCAGTGCTACACATCCCGGGTTGAAAAGTCCGCTCCCACCAAGTGAAAAAGGTGCAGCATCAACATCCTGTGTATGATGTTGCAATACACCTCAGAAATCCAAGCAGGAATCGCCAAACAAAGCATCATACTAGACTTCATATTGTTGGTGGTTGTTAGAGATGCAGGACTGAGGAAAATTAGTAGTTTGTTTCTCTGTACTTGACTGCCCCTTTCAATGGTTGCAGCACCATGGGTACACATGCATTAGAGGATGAATTGGTACCAATGGAAGCGTCTGAACCTATAGGACAGCAGGCAGTTGACAATCTGAAATGACGGAGAACCTCAATCATTTAACATTCTTCATTGTCCGTGGATGATTTTTTCATCTGAGCTGGTAGCAGAAGCCTTGGTCTCCCAGTAACCAATTAGTGGTATGGTGGATATATTTGTAGTTATGCAAATGTGGTACAATTTTCAAATGAAGTGTAGTTTGCAGAAACACAGTGGGGCGAAAGAAAAGTGTTACAGGTGGGATAGAAACATAAAGAGGTGCTATGGCAAAATTGTGTTTGATTAGGGAAAACAAATGTGAATGGTACAAGATAAACACAGATCACAAACAATTAGATACTTAGGCAAGTAGAGGAGTTGGTACAACTCTTGCCAAGACTAGCAGAAGGGAGATGGACAGGTTCTGTCATATGTTGGGTTCTTGGACGTGAGAAGGTGGTTTCAAAGTGTTCTTTTAAGCTCTAGAAGAGAGGAGGTATTTTTAATTTGTCTAGATAGGGCAACCCAGAAAATGGTCCAGGAGTGTGATGGATTTGAATTTGTGGGGGCTCAAATAAGCGTTGGTACTATTACAATTTAAAACAAGCATTTGCAATGCAATAGGTCTCGCATTAGGAAAGTTTGAGCTATTGGTATTGTAAATGACACATTTTTTATTTATGTGTTGGTTTTGAAAGTCGCAAAATTAATAACTTTGTCATTTACAATGCCAATATTTTTAACTTTCACAAATGTGACACCTATAGTATTTGTAATGCAATATGTGTAGTATTTACGGGACTTAGATGTATTGATATTACAAATAACAATTGCTTTTAATTTTTTTTATAATTAATACTTAAATAAAAGTAGAGTGAGGGCGATAGATAGAGTGAGGGCGATGATAGAATGAGGGCGATAGAGTGAGTGAGGGCGATAGATAGATAGAGTGAGTGAGGGTGATAGATAGAGTGAGTGAGGGCGATAGATAGAGTGAGGGCGATAGATAGAGTGAGGGCGATATATAGAGTGAGGGAGATAGATAGATAGAGCGAGGGCTATAGATAGAGCGAGGGCTTTAGATAGAGTGAGGGCAATAGATAGAGTGAGGGCGATAGATAGAGCGAGGGCGATAGATAGATAGAATGAGGGCGATAGATAGAGTGCAGGCGATAGATAGATAGAGTGAGGGCGATAGATAGAGTGAGGGCTATAGATAGAGTGAGGGCGATAGATAGATAGAGCGAGGGCGATAGCTAGAGCGAGGGCGATAGATAGATAGAGTGAGGGCGATAGATAGAGTGAGGGCAATAGATAGAGTGAGGGCGATAGATAGAGTGAGGGCGATAGATAGATAGAGTGAGGGCGATAGATAGATAGAGTGAGGGCAATATATAGAGTGAGGGCAATAGATAGATAGAGTGAGGGCGATAGATAGATAGATAGATAGATAGATAGATAGATAGATAGATAGATAGATAGATAGATAGATAGATAGATAGATAGATAGATAGATAGATAGCTAGATAGATAGAGTGAGGGTGTTAGATAGAGTGAGGACGATAGATAGATAAAGTGAGGGCGATAGAGTGAGGGCGATAGATAGATAGAGTGAGGGCGATAGATAGAGTGAGGTTGATAGATAGAGTGAGGGCGTTAGATAGAGTGAGGGCGATAGATAGATAGAGTGAGGGCGATAGATAGATAGAGTGGGGCAATAGATAGAGTGAGGGCAATAGATAGAGGGAGGGCAATAGATAGATAGAGTGAGGTTGATAGATAGATAGAGTGAGGTCAATAGATAGATAGATAGAGGGAGTTAGTTAGATAGATAGATAGATAGATAGATAGATAGATAGATAGATAGATAGATAGATAGATAGATAGATAGATAGATAGATAGATAGATAGATAGATAGATAGATAGATAGATAGATAGATAGATAGAGTGAGGGTGTTAAATAGATATATAGATAGAGTGTGGGCATTAGATAGATAGAGTGAGGGCGTTATATAGATAGATAGATAGATAGATAGAGTGAGGGCGTTAGATAGATAGATAGATAGATAGATAGATAGATAGATAGATAGATAGATAGATAGATAGATAGATAGATAGATAGATAGATAGATAGATAGATAGATAGATAGAGGGTGATAGATAGATAGATAGATAGATAGATAGATAGATAGATAGATAGATAGATAGATAGATAGATAGATAGATAGATAGATAGATAGATAGATAGATAGATAGATAGAGGGCGATAGATAGAGTGAGGGCGATAGGTAGAGTGAGGGCGATAGATAGAGTGAGTACGATAGATAGATAAAGTGAGAGCGATAGATAGAGTGAGGGTGATAGATAGATAGAGTGAGGGCGATAGATAGAGTGAGTACGATAGATAGAGTGAGGGCGTTAGATAGAGTGAGGGCAATAGATAGATAGAGTGAGGGCGATAGATAGATAGAGTGAGGGCGATAGATAGATAGAGTGGGGAAATAGATAGAGTGAGGGCAATAGATAGAGGGAGGGCAATAGATAGATAGAGTGAGGGTGATAGATAGATAGAGTGAGGTCAATAGATAGATAGATAGAGGGTGTTAGTTAGATAGATAGATAGATAGATAGATAGATAGATAGATAGATAGATAGATAGATAGATAGATAGATAGATAGATAGATAGATAGATAGATAGATAGATAGATAGATAGATAGATAGATAGATAGATAGATAGATAGATAGATAGATAGAGTGAGGGTGTTAGATAGATATATAGATAGAGTGTGGGCATTAGATAGATAGAGTGAGGGCGTTATATAGATACATAGATAGATAGATAGATAGATAGATAGATAGATAGATAGATAGATAGATAGATAGATAGATAGATAGATAGATAGATAGATAGATAGATAGATAGATAGATAGATAGAGTGAGGGCGTTAGATAGATAGATAGATAGATAGATAGACAGATAGATAGATAGATAGATAGATAGATAGATAGATAGATAGATAGATAGATAGATAGATAGATAGATAGATAGATAGAGGGTGTTAGATAGATAGATAGATAGATAGATAGATAGATAGATAGATAGATAGATAGATAGATAGATAGATAGATAGATAGATAGATAGATAGATAGATAGATAGATAGATAGATAGATAGAGTGAGGGCGAAAGATAGATAGAGTGAGGGCAATAGATAGAGCGAGGACGATAGATATAGTTTTGAACCATTTTGATAGATGGAAAATGATTTATTTCTAAATATTTCAAAAAATTGAAGACAAACCTTCTTTTGAGTGTTTCTCGATGCTTCCACTTTAATAGCTGTGTAAACTGATGGAGAAGGGCGTTAATGAGTGAACTCCATTTGAGCAATGGATTATCTGGCATTATCCTAGTACTAAAATCCACCAGGCATCCAAATCTAAGTGCATATTTATTGATTAAATAAATGTGGAAAGATACTAGTCACAGCTTCATCTAACAAAAAAAGCCAATATAAATATGGACCAGCGGAGCCTGGTGGCTTAGTGGACTAATGCGTCCACTGGGGGGCCTGTGTTCAAATACCGACAGGTCCACTCACCTTTCATGCTTCCGAGGACGATAAAATGTGTACCATTGATTTGGGTAACAAACATCTGTTATTTAGCGCAAAGATACCCTTAGTTGAACTTGCGCTCCACAAATACACATTATGATTAATACTGAAAGGGAGTGAAAAATAAATATATAGATTCATGCAGCTGGTAATATCAATATTTAAAAAAAAGATAACACCATAAAAATGAGAGTCCCAATTATAAGCCATGGGATAGAGACATGCTGGAGGAAATTTTTACCAGCAAGGTAACATTTGCAGCAGACTTCTATCCCCCACAATGACCCGGGACTGCTTTCCAGGGTCACCCTCAGAGAATCTAGTAAATTCCTAACTTGCACTCCACCACAGAATCAAACAATACAGAATGAGATCGATTCTGTTGTCTCTGGAGTAAGAACACATTAACCATCTTCTGCGAAACAACGAAGTGTGAGAAAACACTAATTGCAGAATGTCCCAGGCGTGTTTCAAGGCCAAAAACCTGCAGTTTGTAGTAACGACAACATTCCCAAGGAAAGTTGCGTGAGACAGAACAGAAAAAACCCCAGCTCCGATAGAAATGTTAAGAAGCGAGGAGAGCAGATGCCACAGATGCAGCGTTAGCGTCCCTCTTCGGCACTCATGCCTATGGACTAGTAATTAATAGGGCATGCCAGGAACCGGACGGCAAACCAGGGGTTTATCACCCTATTGAGCGGCACCGCTCCGAGGGCATGAACCGAGCCCACACGCTATGAACACCTGGTTAGCATCTGAACATGGAACATGCCGTGCCCTGGAGGGCAGCACGACCGTCCCTGTTTGAGCAAAGGCTTCCACATCAAAGAGCAGGTGTCAAGGGGGCGCCATGACGAAGATGAGGAGAGTGTGAGTGGGGACCCCAGTCGGCGATGCGCACTGACCCGTGGATGTCATATAGTGCAGCATGTGTGTGCTCTCGGGTGACTGAAATCTAAGGGGCGGTGTGTGTTCCACCACCGATGGGGCCCTAAGGGGACAAAAGCGTGTGTTCTCGGGTGACTCAGATGTAAAGGGTGATAGATGCCCAGAAAAGTGGCACAGAGTGAATGAGAAATGCTCAAAATGCAGCAAAGAATGAGTGAGAAAGAATGAGAAAAGCACAGAAAAGGGACTGAGAGAAAATGAGAAAAGCATAAAAAAGCGGGAAGGAGGGAATGGTAGGGAATAAGAGATGCACAAAAAACGGCAAAGAAAGGATGAGAAATACTCAAAAAAGAAGCAGAGAATAAAAGAGAAATGAAAGAGAATGAAAGAGAAAAATGCACATAAAAGCGAGTCTAACAGAGGGTAGAAGGGCAGAAAAACAGGAAAAAACGAGTCTAATAGGGGCAGCAGAAAGTCACAAAAAACGAGCCTAACAGGGGCAGAAAAAACGCGGCTGCGAAATGAAAGTAAATAAACACGGCCGCGAAATGAAAGCCTTTGATGCAGCAGGGGGTGGAGCGGATCCCTTTGAAGTAAAGCTGCTGGCGGCACCAAGCTGGGGAAGCAACAGATGGCTGACTTTGATGTGGTGATGCCAGGCAGGCAGGCAGGCGGATAGAAGCGCGCGCACAGGACACATGCACTTCTGGAAATCTGCATTTTTTAGAGCTTAGTTTAGCTCTTAGTTTCGCCCCAATAGTCTTGTCCTATTCATTCCTTGCGGAATGGAATAGGACGAGACCTAAATAGGGTGAGCATAAAGTGTGCTTGGAGTGTAGCATGAGGCAGCAGATGGCAATATGAGTCCAATGCTGGTAGTATCCTGTTACTGATCTGGTGAGTTTTTGTGAGTTTATTTGTAGTCAGTAACATTTGACAGCTTTTCTAACAGAAATGACATACATAGAATCCAAACAGTATAAATGAGCTGTGTTACTGGTGGTGAGTTAACATAGAGAGGAGTTGATGGGAAAAGGTAGGCAATACTCAAAGAAAACTGTATATTATGCATTACGTGTGATTCATTTGTCAGTAGAAAAAAGCCTGCTGGGGGTGTCTCATACATTTCTGGTACCACAGTCTAGCCCACTCATAGCCACAGTGTTGATCAAGGACTTGCTTGCGAGAACGAGGAAGTGCTGACAGATATTTTTGAGAAAGTGGAACTTAACTGATGTGGTGGTGAAGGTAATGAAAGATTCCAGTCTCATGGTGGGGTTAAACAAAATACGTTTTTGGCAGATCGGGATGGTGAGAAGATATCTGAGGGGTAGGCAGCAGAGGAAGAAGGGGTCCTAGCAATGACAAAGATGTAAAATATATAATTTCAGCCTTAATAGAGTCAGCAAATTTAGGGGCCTATTAGGATCACTGGCTGATCAATCCACCCGCAAAATGACCCAGTTTGCAGGCACCACCATGCATATTAGAATGCCTGCCTTTCCATGGAAAGGCACACGGGAAATCACCATGGGGGCCCATTGCGAGCCCCCAGGGGCATGGGGGCGTAGGTGACTACACTGGGGGGTACCCATGGTACCCCTATCATTGCCATGCACAAGGTGGCAGGCACTACTCGGAGCCTGTCACTTTGTACCTGGCAGTACACAACATGGGCCTTAACATTGCGTCTGGTGCTGCTTACAGCACCGCCCGCGGCAATGTTAATGTCGAGGATGCGCCTGCCAGTGTGGCGGGCGCATCCTAATTGGGCTGGCGGGACTGCCCCAACTTCGGTGGGCGGTCCCTTGTTCCATTACGGTGTCCGGCCGCCATCGAAATAGGCTCCTTAGTCTGTAGGATAGGCATGAAAGTAGGGAAGAGGAGGAAGATCTGCATGTCATTGGTATATAAATTGGACAAGGACCTAACAATGGAGATAATATCTCCAAGGAAGGTAGTGTAAAGAAAAAAAATAGAGGACACATAGTGTGTGATGCTGGGGCAAGTCAATAGATGACCATGCAATGACAACATAAACAAGCAGTGATAAAGCCAATTGGCCTCACCTACAAGGTGAGAGCAGTTGACTTCATTAATGCTTTTAGCCATGTTTTGCAGAAGCACGGTTGCCGTGCAGTATGGGTTAAAGATTTTTAAAAAACACTATGACACAGCCATCATATCATAGCTCTTTTTCTGCTGGTGGGAGCGACACAGCAGTCATAGAGGGGAAAGGCAATATGAAGGGTGGGTGAGGGTCAACATGGATACTGGTGGGTGTGGTGAAAAAGCATTATGATGTGGCCAGCGGTGTCTGCATCAATGCTTTTTCTGGTCATGGCAGGTAGGCCGGGCAAGCAATGACACAGACAACAGAAGGCGGGTATGCAAGTGGGGACAAATAATGACACAGACAATGGATGGACGGTGGGCGGGGGCAACAAAATGGACACGAGAGGGAGAGATTGGGGCAAGGAACATGATGAGGGTGCGAGGGTTGGTGTGGCCGAGCAACAGGGATGAGGCAGGTAGGGAGGCTGGGTGGGGACAAGCAACATTGAAAAGTGAGGGTGGGTGGGGGCAAGCAAAATGGACAAAGGAAGGTGAGTGAGGCAAACAGCACGGATGAGAAGGGGAGTGAGAACTGGTGGGTAAGCAACACGGATGAGTGAGAAAAAGATGGCGACTGGGGTTAAGCAACAAAGAGGAGGGACAGATGGTGGTTGATGGCAAGCAACACGGAAGAGTGAAGAAGAAGGGGCAGGAGAAACACGGAGGTGGAGAAGTACACAAGGGAGCCAGCTGAAAAAGGCACACTTTGATAGAGTGCTTGAACACACAGAAAACTGTAGTGCTTACTGCTCAGTGGAGCTTGGTAAAGCACCACCAAAAGCCTGACAATAAGCAGAAGGGAAGGGCTGTAAACTGATAGGCTTTAATTCTCACTGAAATTGGAGGAACTTCTTTGAGTGTCTATGAGGTCCTTAAGGACCATCAGTCCAGAGGTTGAAAACAATGTCTAAGATGCAGGATCATCTCTTTTTGAAATGTCAGTGTAGGAGAAACTGATTGTGACAGAGGTTTATTACTGGGTATAGATTCTTATTTTTCTTTTTGACTAAAACTAGAATGCTGAGAAAATCCTGTGGATACAATGTAGTGAGTTCTGTTGCTCCCTTTGCAAAAATGACGTCAACCACTTGCTTGATTAAGGGCATATTTGTGTGAGAATAATGAAAAGAGTATTGATAGAAAGTTTGAATTGGTTATTTGACACATTTCTTTTGAAACCCCAAGACTGTAGATGTCAAGGCTAAGTTGCCAGTCTTTTAGGAATACAAGCAATGTGACCTTCTTGAACCCATAGAACTGTTTTAACACTCATTGTTGTTAACAGCAACTCTTGTTTGTCCTTGAGCAAATTGATTCCTGAATGTTATACAACTGTGAGGAAAGAAGGCTGATCTGTTGAAATTGGTACCCATATTGACTCCTTCAAATACAAATTATGAACATCCCCTTCAAAATGTAAATTAGGAGCAGCTTTCAGATTGGAATCAACCAGCAGAATGCCCCTTTTCTGTTTTTCCTGGTAAAGCATGCTATTCAAAAATGTATATAAATGGAATTAAACGTGCTAATGATCTTCTTCATCAAATTGTCTCTAAAAATGAAACCAATGTCTGTAGGGCATTCTATGGAGGAAGCAAGGTCTCCTGTTAGGGATCTAATTTTATTAACAGCCCTTCGTGCCAGTCATAAAAAGTTTCAGAATTGGTATTATTGTCATTATTATTATTATTTTGGTACTTATTTATCAAGAGCACACACTGCCAACAATGTATCTCGGCACTAGGAATAACAGGCAAGATTGCAACTGCTCAATAGGTAAAAGGAGGTTTAAAAACATAGCTTAAAGTTTAAATAAGAATACATATTTTTAATATAAGAGGGAAGATTATTCCAGATGTGTGGCTAAGAATTGACAAAGTGTGACCTCCAGCTCTATAGCATTTAATTCATGGGATGTGAATATAATTTGAGAGCTAAAGCAGAGGTATCTAGAAAGCATTCTGCGAGAAATGAGGTGGAAGCGGAGATTTTTCAGAGTTATAGTACACTCTATTCATAAAATAGAGTGTCTTAAGGAGTAGACATTGCTTCACAGAAACATGTGTAGTTGCCTCCTAGCTTGACTTACTGAATCATTTGTTTAATTTGCAGACTAATTGGACAGAAAAATATAGGACTTTCTAGGCCAAAAGCTGGGTAAACCCAAGTAACGAATATTTCAGTAGTCAGCTCTTGCAAGGATACAAGCGAAGGCAACTTGAGAGTGAAGAACTTGATGTAAAAAGGAAGAACCTTTTCAATAGTTTTAGAGAAAAGAAACAGTTTAATGAAACTGAATTAATATGAGCCTGGAAAGAAAGGTGAGAGTCCAATACTATTCCCAGTGATTTAATCTTAGCTGCCCGTGAAGGAGCATCTCCCATGGAAGTCGGCCAAGCAAGCTAAACCAATTTCTCAATAGTGCTACTTTATATAGGAGCCTCTGATTTATTAGCATTCATTTAAAAGGGCAAATGCCATCTAATGCATGACAAGGAAACAAATGACCTGTTGAATCCAATTTGATAATTCAGAGTGGTCAGTAGTCAAAGATCTTTCTTTGGTTTATTCAGCAATTGAAATTTTTTTGGGGGACTGGATCCATAGCATCTATCAGTTAATCCTGGCGGGATGACCAGGCTCTGTCGATACCTATTGTAGGGTCCTTGCTGTACTTGCTGAAAATCGTCAAACATGTAGACATTAGCAGTAAATTTTACTGCAGAAGTAATGAAATGCCTCAGATTTTCATTGAGAATTGTTTAACTTTCATCCATATCATGCTCAAGTACATCACCTGAACTTAATTTTATAGATTCAGTCATTTTAAAACAAGGTATGTCAGCCCAAAAGACGGGTTTCTTCACAGAGAATAGTGGAATTATAAAGTTATATATATATATATATATATATATATATATATATATATATATATATATATATATATATATATATAAAATTGTAGGAAGGAGCGCACTAGTTGAAAGAAAACGTTAAGCTATTTTCTGCCATGTTGGAGCAAAGTTGAGTGTTGAATACACAACACTCGCTCAAATGAGGCAGCTGCTGCATGAGAACACGACTAAGTGAGCAATTACAACCTACATGTTATTCAGACCTGCCTGTTTAGCCCCTATCTGAAGTTCAACTTAACCAAGGCAGAATTTCTGTTGTCATGAACAACAAACAAGCAATATTACAAACCTGACTTAATGACATGAAGCTTGACAGCTTCGAACCCCAACTTTCACTAAATGCCAGTTCACTTATATTCACTTTGGACACCAACCTCACCCTCAAGGAGCACAGTGTAGAAAAACAAAACTAGCTTGGTACTTGCTCTCTCTTCTGAAGAAAGTTAAACAATTTCTTCTGGAAAGCGAAGTCAGAACTGCTGGTCAATTTCTCGTACTTCTGCATTTGAGTGATGCTAACACCCTGCTGTATGGAACCTCAGACTCCACACTTGCATCACTTAAGAGCATCTTATCCAGACGCTGAAAAAATATGATAACATCACCCCATTATGATAGAACTCCAATCGCACAACTTGTTAATTTTATGCTCATCTTCGACTCTGTACAGCGCTCCATTTTTGGCTTGGTTTGCATGATAGAAATACCACATACATACACACATATAAATACAGGTATTATGGTCCAGCAGCAAACGAACGCGAAATCCTTCTGAGTCTGTGCTCCCGAGAAAAAAAGTCACCCAAGTATAAGACTGCTTTGGGGATTGAGGCGCCCACATGCTAGTACGTGAACTGGTATGTGTACGCTGTTTGAACAACAATACGATGGGAATACATAGCACTAAAGCCATTATCTATTGTGCATATGAAGAAGAATGAAAATGTACTTAATTGGCTGCCCGAAACATGAAGAAAGAGGATGGACTGACCAAATAAGGCATATTTATAAGTGATTAATTGAACAACTGTGCTTGTAAACATTGAACGTTTATTCCCAATCAACTTCTGGGTATTAATAATAATAAGCATTTATTAAGCGCCTGGCTGCACAAAACTGTGTGTCCCCACGCTGACTGCAAATGCAAACCCATCAAGAAAGACCGTGAGTCGGAAGAACAAAATTAATTTTTGGGAAATAGATGAGTTTTAAGTCTGGCTCTGAACGTTTCAGATGGCTCCATCCGCAACTGAATTGGCAAAGCATTCCAGAGCTTGGTGGCTAAATAGCGGAAGGATTTTCCTCCCATTTTAGCTTTTGTGATGCGGGGGATTTTAAATAGCATCATGCCCGCTGATCTAAGGTCTTTGATCGGCCGATGGATGGTGATGAGGCCTCTCAGATAGCTTGGGCCTTTGTTTTGGGCAATGCGATGTGCATAGCAGAGAGTTTTAAATATAATTCTCTCTTTAACAGGGAGCCAATGAAGCTTGGCAAGCGCATGTTTGGTGGATGCTCTCCAAGGGAGACGGAGCACCAGTCGTGCTGCAGAGTTCTGTATGCACTGTAACTGGTGCAGACCCTTCTGATTTAGACCAAGTAAGAGAACATTACCATAGCCCAAATGGGGAGATATTAAGGCATGGACTATGGTCTTTCTCGCTTCGGTCGGTAGAAGGTCTAGTACTTTACGCAGTACTTTTAGGGTGCTGTAACATTTGCTTGTCACTTTATTTACCTGGGCCTTGCCTGAGAGATCGGCGTCGAGCATGACTCCGAGATTTTTCACTTTCTCCACAGGCACAGGTAGTTCTCCCAATTCGCTAGGCCACCATGCATGGGACCAGACAGAAGTATCCTTCCCCACTATCAGTACCTCTGTTTTATCTCCGTTTAAACGGAAGCAGTTGGCGTTCATCCACGTCGCTATCCTTGACATACAGTTAGAGAAGTTGGAAGCTAAGTCTCTACTGTCTGGTGTTATTTTGAACACCAACTGGGTGTCGTCAGCGTTACTGACAATGCCCACCCCAAATTCCTCCGCTATGTATGCCAGGGGTTCCATGTAGATGTTAAATAAAGTAGGGCTCAAACTAGAGCCCTGTGGAACCCCATGGCTAACACTGCGAGGTGATGACTTAAAGGGCGGGCAATGCAGTTGGAAAGTTCTGTCAGTGAGGTAGGACTGGAACCAGGTGAGAGCAGAGTCTTTTACTCCCATGTCTGAGAGCCGAGACAGCAGCGTTGAGTGCAGCACGGTATCAAATGCTGCACTTAGGTCCAGTAGGACCAGCGCTGCTGTCTCTCCCTCATCCACCATTTTCCGAATCTGTTCGGTGGAATACAGAACAGCTGATTCGGTTGAATGGCCTGATCTAAACCCTGATTGGGAAGGGTGGAGGAGTGATTCTTTCTCCAAAAACTCCATGAGTTGGAGATTGGCCACCTTTTCTATGATCTTGGCACAGAAAGGGAGAAGGGAAATTGGCCGTAGATTTTGAAGCTGAGTGATTGGAATGTTAGGTTTCTTTTTTAATGGTATTACCTGGGCAGATTTCCAATTTTTCAGGACATTGCGTTCCCGGAACGATGTTGTGATCATGTTGCTTATTTGATCCAGTAATAGGCTTTCCATGACCGCTTTATACTGTTCCGGGGGGCAGGCATCCATGGGGGAGCCTGAGCAAATACTGTTTATAATTTTCATTAGTTCCTGTTTATTGGGGGTCCTGAAGTTGGTAAACTGGGGTTTGTGGGGGCAAGAATCTAGGTTATCTACCTTATTTTTATCTATCCTGGTACTGCTAGAAAAAGTAGCATGAATTTTTTCTACCTTCTCCACAAAGAAATCGGCTATCTGGTCGCATATCTCTGTGGAGTAGGTGTCTTTAGTATCCAGGCGAGAAGATATGGTAATTTCTCTGTAGATACCGAATAATTCTTTTGTAGGGTTTTTAGCTTCCTCAATTCTGCTTTTGTAATAGAGACTCTTCTCTAGTCTTACCAATTTTTGGTATTTTTTCAGCTCAGTTCTATAGTTTTCTTTGAGTTCTGGAGTATAGTTTTTCCTCCACTTTCGTTCAATGGATTTGCATAGGGCTTTAGCCTTTTTCAATTTTTCAGAAAACCAGGGGGCATTTTTAGTTTGTCGAGCTGGTGGTTTGGCCGTCCAAGGAGCAATCTTGTCTAACGCTTTGGTTAGCCATGATTCAAAGTTATCCCATACCTCCTGTAGGGAATTGCCTGTTGCAGGGGGATGTTCGGTAAGTTCGTGTAACAGCAATTCAGGGGTGCATTTTTTAAAATTACGACGTCTGTAAGGGGGCATTTTAGCATGTGAATTGGTGATGTTGTTTCTGGCTATCCTCAATGGCACCATACTGTGGTCAGACCATATTAGTAGAATAGGTGGTGAGGTATTAACGCCTTCCCAGTTAGTGAATATCGGATCTAATAAATGCCCTTGTTGATGTGTGGGCAAAGTGGATAGAAGCTTGAGATCGACCGCGTTGAACGCATTCAGTAGGAGTTGAGCTTCCTTGGAGTGGCTGTCCTCTAGATGGATGTTGAGGTCGCCAAGGATGATAATATTTTTATGTCTGATGGCTAGCTGAGTAGCCAGTTCAATAAGTTGGCTACAGAAGGATAGCGCTGCTCCAGGAGGTCTATATATTAGTAAGCCCGTGATTGTATTGGTAGCATCTAATTTGATGGTAAATCTGCCGCACTCACTATCCGTGATTTTTAGTTCGGTTAAGGTGCACTCAAGTTCTTTTTTGCAAATCATTGCCAGTCCTCCCCCCGTTGTTTCTGACGGTCTATTCTCAGAAGGCAGTAGTTGTTCGGTATAGCCTCTAAGATCTCCGGGGAGGAAGCTTCATCTAACCAAGTTTCAGTAAGAAACATGGTGTCCAGATCTCCGTTGGTCAGCAGGTCGTGAATTTCAGTTTTGTGCTTAGGCATAGACCTACAGTTAAGTAATGCCATGTTAAGGTTCAGCATTTTATTCGTGGTGGAGATACTATTGGGAAGTACTTGATGGCATATGTTGCATTGTGTGGGTATAGATACCGGGTCTATGGCATGCAGACAGTAAGAAGACAATGGCTTACTGAGTTTCAGCAGGTCAGCTTTAGAATAGTGACAGCGAGGAAACTTCTTGGTATGTGGCTCTGAAGGTGTTGGGGAGCCAGATCAGTGGAGCCTTGCCCCGCGCCCCGTTCGGTCGCGGACGGGCGCAGACGGGCTGGACTCTGGCTTGACTCCGGCGCGCGATCGGCGCGCCCGCAATGCGTGTCCGCTGCGCGGAGCCATGTACGTATGTATTTATGACGTCGTCCGAGCGACGTTCCCGGCGAGCCCACACTAATATGGCCGCTGTTGTATTCACCCAGTCCCCGCAGATGACGGCCCTTTAATCGGCCACACCCACCGAGAGAGTCCGAGCAAGTAGGCTGCTCTGGCTGGGAAAACGGAGCGAATCTCCAGGTCTCATACACCTTTCCTCCAAAAAGGATATGGGCGTAGTTAAGTGGTGATTTTTAAATTTTAAAATATCAAAGTAGCAAAATCGCGTCTAGCGCTTCAGCGCGATGGGAGGGAAAGGACACACAGGGAAATGCAACCAACCGTTCAGCAGTTTTTAAAATCAGTAAAGTTAAAATAGCATAACCTCCCGGCTCAAGCCTCAGGAGGGATAGCAAGCAGTCTGCAGGCTTGTAATTTGACCTGTATTTATGACGTCGTCCGAGCGACGTTCCCGGCGAGCCCACACTAATATGGCCGCTGTTGTATTCACCCAGTCCCCGTAGATGACGGCCCTTTAATCGGCCACACCCACCGAGAGAGACCGAGCAAGTAGGCTGCTCTGGCTGGGAAAACGGAGCGAATCTCCAGGTCTCATACTAACCTCTTAAGTACTGCGCCTATACCAACGGCCGACGGCACCACTACCTCAGGAGTGCTGCCGTCGGCCGTTGGACGTTCCAGCTGCACCTGCGCAATGGAACGTTCAGCACTGGAGCTGGACGTTCCAAAGCAGCTAAGGTGTTAAAGCTCTGTTTTAAAAAAAGTTTTTTCTTTTCAAATCTTAGCGGCTTTGGAAAATAAACCGCATGAAGGGTATGCTCAATCATCCACAAACCTCACAAACTATGTTTTAAAATACATATTTAAATAAAACCTGGAGAACACTCCTTAAGCCTTATTTAAATTATATTTGGACAAAAGTGTATTTTGTGTTTTAACTAATCAATGCACAAAATACAATATAAATTTTGACACCACAAACTACAACGTTCATATTTACTTAACAAAATATGTTTTAAAACGTCCTTGGAAGTTGCATCTTTTGTCCTAAAGAACAGGCAATACAGGAATGTAAAATGCCAATTGTTCTTTTATTTCAGCAAGAGAACTGGGGACACCCCCAACCTTCTCCATATGACCTCCCCAATCCGTTTTCATTAGAAAACAAAGCAAAATGGTTTTTTAATGTACAATTAGCCACAGTTTTGCAGATAACCCAGGGTAATAGACAGAGCTCTTATCGCAAGCCTTGCCCTTATTCGAAGTTTTGGCCCATCTCCTAAAAATTGATTCTCAGTGTGCACCTTTCTTAAATACATTCTATTCCACATTCTCTCTGCATGAGAATGGAGAGAAAGATGACTGGAATTTGGATAGAAGTGGTCTTTCGAAATGCTTCTCATTGCCATACATCTTATTCTAGCTTAAAGCAGTAGAATGTTTAAGATGTCAGAAGTGCTGTCAAACTTTTTGCATTCCTACTACTTAAAGGGGTATTACACGTGTGTGAGGTTGCATGTTGCCATCGCATAAACATACACACACACTCCCTGTTTAACTCACTCACCATCTTACGCCTTCCCTAAATCAGTCAACTGCTCACTGCTTGTTTAACTCACTCACCCATTTAATCACCCACTAAATAACTCACTCACTCATCAGAATACTCAACTACGAAGAAAAGGTCTACCCAATAATCACTCTTCCAAAAGATGGGGCGTCTATGGAGGTGCACTGTTCTATCTCTTCATGCTGTGAAACATTTTTTCCAAACATTTGAGTTCATGAGCTTTTTTGGGGTTCTAAAGTCTACATTTACGGGTTTCGAAACGCTTTGATCATGTGAACAATACAAATAAAACAACTTCCTTTCTTCTCTCTCAGAGCCAGACAGGTTAAAAATCCTTTCAACATCATATCAGGAAAAAAGGTTTTGTAAAAATACACTCAGCCTAGCTTAGTTCCCCTGCCAAAGCTGAGAAAGTTTGACACACCTTCACGGTCTTGTTATTCAATTCTATTCATAACAGATTTCTTGTTTGTGCAAACCCATTTCTGTTTTCTTTTCCAGGAAGAATGCTGCCAATCGCTGGAGGCAGACATGTTTATCGAGCTGTGTATCTTGAAGCCTGACATAAACTCGGCGGCCTTTAATGCAGATGAAAAACATACTGTCAACGCCTTGGAGAGCAGTTTCTTGGGACTGGCAGGCCAGGACCAGGCGTGTTTCTGTTTTTTTCTCCCACCATCTATAGAGCAGCGAATGCAAGGGAATTTGATTCCGGGCCAAAAGCTACAAGACATGGGGAAAGTCAAATTTAGGCAGAACGAATTTTTCCATCGACTCTGTTTAATTTCTTGAATAACCATCCAAGCCACAAATCAGTCAGTCCTTCCCAAAAAAAGACCGGAGTTTTATACTTTTAGAGAACTTCTTTGACTGAACTAAGGTGAATATACATCTTTATTTCAGGCGCAGGATTGCCGTTGGTGTTTAAGGCCAACAGCTGTAACTTGGCCACTTCCTGGATAATTTGGCTATCATATTCCCTCTCTTAAGCCCCAAATCAAAAACCCATTTGCACGTGTTAGTTCAATTTACAGGATCAAATGGCTTGATTTAGGAGTGCAAGGAATTCTCAAAACATACACTTATATATAATTCGATTTACTCTTTAGTAAAATACTTCATGACTGAAATATTGTGCATGAGTGAACCTGGGAGTGGGGAGTGTTCTTTCAAGGTCGAAATGCTCTGGGAAGGTCGAGAACACCCTTAAACGTGAGAGCTCATTAGTATTCACAAACTGTGTTCACACCCACAACTATACTAGAAACTGTCAGGGGATTAACAGGAAGCACATATTTTCCAGGGCGATAACTGGAAGAAAAGCCCTCAAGACTGGTTGGTGGATGACTAGGGGTTTCTCCAGGGGAAAATATTTTCTTGTGCAAAATAAAATACAATAAAAAATAGTGAAATTGCATAGCTGCACTGACATTTCCCTAAGAAGAATTGTACTCGATCTATGATTGCGCATGCAGAAAGTATTTTGCACCTTCATATAAGTGAATTTTGAAAAAAATGTTCCAGGAATCATGCCTATGTCTCAGGTTTCCAGTCATAGGAAAACCTATGTAGCTTCCTTTAGTTAGGAAATCTGAACCCAGATGATAAAATCTGTAAATGCGTACTTCTTACATTTTTGGTAAATCAGCTCACTGGCTAAAGATAGAATACTATTGAAATAGAATACATATTTTTTATAAGGGATAAGGTACCCCCTGCTGGGGATTATAGGGAGATCCATAATCATATAGAGGAACAAGACCAAAGACTGAGTACCCTTGTAAGGTTATGGAGCTCCAAGGTGAGGTGCCTGAGGTGAGGGCTAGAGTGGGGGTTCTCCTGTGCTCACTTCTGGACCTGGTGTCTGGGGGAATGAGTGCCTATGCTCTTTCTGACTTGCTAGGTAATTCAGCCTCTCCTTTGTCTATAGGCCCAGTTTTTGGTGTTGGGGTGTTCATTACACCCTGCTTGGCCTGTCCTGTCTGCTATGTGTGCAGGATGGTCTGGTGCTTATTCACTTACCACCATGGCCTCTTACCCTTTCCTGACACTTTTTGTTTAGTACAGTGGTTTGGAGTTGATTTAATAAAGGGAAGGTTTCTCAAATGTCTAATAATCTTATATCTTATTCGAACTAAAATCCATCAACAAAGTTCCTTCAGTGATGGCCCTGAGCAGTTCATTGGATTAAATATCTATGTGGCATGGGAGGTTTGATGGCAGTCAGACCTCAAGGATTGTCTTTTGAAAGAAGTGATAGACCTGTGCACTGTAGTGGTGCCACAACTGCAATATTGTTGGTTTAGAGTGGGTTGTCTCGTACTCCGAGCAGTGTCTGGGCGGATCACTGACACTATTGATGCATACAAAATTTGAAACACAAAAATATCAAAAATTTCATTTCAGTAACCCAAATGTCTACTTCCTCTACTTACCTAGTAAAACCAAAAATATTGAGGACAAAACTATCGTTAAAAATATCGATTTTTACCTGTATCGAAAACAAAAACATTGAAAACAAAAATATTATTACTTTTAAATAAAAGTGTAATGTGTCACAAATATCGATTCAGTAACGTAGAGTGAGAAGAAGCTCCCCTCACGAAGATGTGCGCTCAATGATGTGTGGAACCAATCGTTCCTTTAAGTTTCAAAACTGGTTATAATCCAAACAATAATCCACTTTTTGTAGTAGTTCAAACATTTATTTTCATATTCCAAACATTCATAATATTCATCTCATGATGTTTTCATCATTTTCCCAATCTTCCGAAAACCCAATGCATTTCGGGTCAAACCAAAAGGACCCTTCCTCAGGGGTTTAAAGACTGGGTCTTTAAACCCCTGAGGAAGGGTCCTTTTGGTTTGAGTCATCTATTATGTTGGTCATGGCTCCGTGCCCTTGGTCAGGCCACTACATTATTACATTCTCTATGGCCTGCACCCCCCACATAAAACAAGTCCTCACAGGGAATCATATGGCAAGAAACTGGAGCAGGGCCAACCTCAGCGAGTTCTGCACCTTACTTGCCTCTTCTCCTATTGAACAGGACTCCTTAGATAGTCAGGCTATCAGTATTAAACACTGGCTTGAATCAGCCAGCGACATCGTCGCACCCTTTAGGCAAATCAAACTCAAGCGCCCCCACGATGCCCAGCGATGATTCTCGGACGAATTAAAAAATAAGAAACTCACACTCAGGCAGGCTGAACGTAGTTGGAGACGAGACTACACCCCTGGGAAAAAAGCTCCATTTGTGGCGCTGCTTAAAGACTACAAACAATCAATTCTCCGGGCCAAAACTACATATTTCTCCCTGAAGATCGCCAATTCTGCTACCAAGACCAAAGATATATTCTCCATAGTGGAGGAGCTCTCACACCCGGACAGAGTAACAATTAAGCCCCTCCCTTCTCAAACTCTCTGTGACTCCCTCAACCTATACTTCACGGAAAAGATTGCCACAATCAAAAGCAGCATCCCTTCCACCACACCCCCCACCACCCCTGCCACCACTATCAAAAACCCCCAGGTAGTGGACCAAATACCCCTGATATCCAAGGATAAGTTCATCGCTCTATTAAAAAAGGTTGGCTCAGGCTCCCCCACAGATGGTTGCCCATCTTACATCGTACAAGAAGTTTTCGCCACTTGTCCTAACCCCCCTCTTGCACTCCTCAAGAACTCCCTCACACTAGGCTCAGTTCCCGACTCCTTTAAGATAGCTGAAGTCGTCCCTATTCTGAAAAAACAAAAAGCTGACCCTTCCCTGATGAGCAATTTTCATCCCATCTCGCTGCTCCCTTACGTCAGCAAGCTGCTTGAGGCTCATATTACCAACTTCCTTAGCTCTTTCATTGAACATTCTGGGTTCCTTGATCCCCAACAAGCAGGCTTTAGGCTAGCACATTCTACTGAGTTAGTCATTCTCTCAGTCATGGATGAACTTAGGAGGGGAGCTGACCATAACATCAGTCAGGCCTTAGTGCTCCTGGATTTGTCGGCCGCCTTTGACACGGTCGACCACAACATCTTGATCGACTGTGTCGGCGACGCCGGCATCCAGGGGTCGGCTCTTAGGTGGATTTCCTCCTTCCTTAGCAACCGACAACAGGCCGTCCGCCTTTCCAATTTTTCTGCTGAAAAAGTTACGCTGACCTGTGGTGTCCCATCGGGGATCCTCCCTCTCCCCCCTTCTTTTCAACCTGTACCTGCCTCCCCTTATTCGGTCCCTGTGCGGAAGCAAGGTCACTGCTTTTAACTACGCAGACGAAATCCAGCTGGTGTTCGACGTTTACTCATCAGATCACTCAGTCAATAACTTCCAGTCCACCATGTGCCTCATTAGCGACTGGATGGAAGCCAATCATTTAAAACTCAACCCCGATAAGACTGAGCTGATCCTGACTGGAGGCCTCTCCAACCCGTGGAATTCTAACTTTTGCCCCCCCCCCCCTCCTAGGCACTTCCCCCTGCCCTGCAGAATCTGTAAAAAGCCTGGGGGTTATAATCTGTAAAGACTTATCCATGAAGTCCCAGATTAGCGCAGTGGTATCATCCTGCTTTTTCCACCTCTGCAGAATTCGAAAGATCTCTAGATTCTTAACCACGGAGGCCTTAACTCTGGCTCTTTTGGCCCTGGTCATCTCCTGCATTGACTAGGCCAACTCACTTTATGTTGGCATCCCTGCCTACCAGCTCCGCCGTATGCAACTGGTACTGAACCAGGCTGCTAGACTCATTTTCCACCAACCTAGACACCATCATGTTCGCCCTCTGCTCAAAAGTCTTCACTGGCTCCCGGTGGCCAAACGCTGCGAATTTAAACTAGGCTGCATCACCTTCAAAGCATTGGCCAGCCTCGGCCCAGCCTTCACTTCCTCTTTGATCCACCGCTATCTCCCCTCTGATAATCTTCGCTCCTCCCACTTGGCTCAGCTCACAACTCCCACTTTCAAACGTAAGAAACACGGTGGTCTTAGATTTTCTCTTCTTGCCCCCTTCTGTTGGAATTCACTCCCTCTGGAACTTAGATTAACTACATCCTATACCCATTTTAGATCCCGCCTGAACACTCTGCTGTTCTGTCAGGCCTACGAGTAACGCAATCCCCTCCTCTCACTCCTGGCTGCTGGTTCTGCTGTCTCCCGTTCACAGCGCCATGAAACCGTTTGGTGTAAGTGCGCTTTAAAAAATAATTTTAACATTTAACATGGCTGATTCGGTACTGTGCCCTGATCGAAAGCCTGATTGCAATTGTTCAAGCAGGTTGAAGTGGTCTTTGTGGTTACTAAGCTGCATGTGGACACATTTTTTGAGTAGTTTGGCCAGGGTCGAGATGTTGGATTTTGAGTAATAATTATTCAGGTCTGATGGTTCCATCAATGCTTTCTTTAGGATGGGGGTACCTGACCAGCTTTGAGGATGTTTGCGATGGTTCCTTGCAGAAGAGAGGTATTTATAATCCTAGTCCATAGGAGCACTAACAGTGGAATGAAGGTCTTTAAGTGGGATGCTGGGAGAGGGTCTGTTAAATGATTGGAGATTTACATTCTCATGGGTTGGACAGAGAGTAGTTTAACTACTTCCTTGATATGGAAAGTGATTAGGTGATGGTCAGACCAGTCGCAAGGGAGAATCAATTCCAGCTGGGTAGAGTCTGCTATGGAAATCACTAGATCAAGAGTTGAGCATTTTTTTTTCGTGGGTGGGGCTGTCACAGATTTGGGACAAGTTAAGTGCGGACAGGAAAGCTTTGAGGCTATTGACCTCTGGGTCGTCAGGATCGTTCCAGTGGAGGTTGAAGTCCCTTAGGAAGTTCTGAGTATTCTGTTGTCCGGCATTTGTGGCTAGAATATCCCTCATGTGTTCGATGAACGTGAGGTTGTTACCAGGAGGATGGTAGAAACAGTGTAGTGAGCATATTTGCTTGTTATTGCTAGTGATGTGTAGGCAAAGGTATTCACAGGAGGAGAACACCGGGGAGTTGGAGCGGTTCACAGAGAGGTTGTTCCTATGGATGCAGGCAATACCACCACATAGCCTATCAAGTCTATCTAGTCTTGTGATGTGATAGTTTGGGGGAACTAGTATGTCTAAGATGGGCGCGGATGATTCCTTTAGCCAAGTTTGCGCTAAAATTACAAGGTCGGGTTCATTGGTTATAATGAGGTCAGCTATATCAGCGGCATGACGTGCTGCGGATCTACAGTTTAGTAGGACACATTTTATCTGGGCCATGGTCGGGGTGGTGTTCTGGTCGTGGGAGATGGGTACTCTTTTGAGGTTGTTTTCAACAATACCTCTGGGAGTGTGTCTTGTCATTCTAGAGGCATTGGAAAGGATGCGTTGGATTAAGGACAGTTTTGGTGTATTCTCGGTGTGCGCTGGTTTAGAGGGTAAGGAAGGGTGTTACTAGGAATGAAGTAGGGAAGTAAGATCATTCGGTGATAGGTTTTCTTTTCCCTGATTGGACGGGATGAGGCTTTGAGGTAAGGTACTGTTTTCCATCTGGAGAGCAACTAAGGCAAGGGGCTAGTGCAAGGCCGCTGAATGGGTTTTGCATGTGGCTTGTGTTGTTGCCGGATCAGATCATGCAGAGTTTGGATGTTTTCCTTTATTTGTTGTAAGGATAGTCGTATCTCAATTAGTCGGGGTTAGATGTAGGAGTTGTCATATTGATAGCCTGGACTGTGGTTAAGTGAGAAGGGGTTGTAGCTTGTGTGGTGTCCCAGGGCGGGACGTGAGCTGGTTTGAAGAATGGTGGTTTTTCAGTGTGGTAGTCCGTGGGGAAGGGAGGGGTGGAGAGGGGTTGTGAAGGGTATCCACCTGTTACAACGCATTTTTTACAACGCAGTACTGTTACAACGCATCTTTTACAACGCAGGTACTGTTACAACGCATACATTTACAACTTATACTGTTACAACGCAGGTACAGTTACAACGCAGGTACTTTTACAACGCATATATATATATGTATATGTATGTATTTAAATATAATTTTTTATTAAAAAATATGTTAGATTGTAGTAATATTTGTATTGATTTTAAAATAATTAAATTTGTTTTGGTATTATTAATTTATATGTTCATTGAAATTTAATATTGTATAGTATAAATATAGGAATGTATATTTAATAATTGTAAAATAATGTATTAATCAAATGAAAAGTATTTTTGTAAATAATTATATATCTATTTTAGTAAACATTTGGGTATTAAAAATTTAATAATTATAAGATATATATTTTAATATAGTATTTATTTTATTGATTATTTTAGGATTTTGTTTATTATTATTTTTGGTATTTACGTATTAATTAATATTTATATATTAATAATAATAAATGGTTTAAATAAATTTGAAAAATATTTAAATAATATTACTTTGGATTTATTTTGAATTTTATAAATGATTATATATGAATATATGTTTTTTTTTTATTTATTACATTAAAAATATATTGGAAAAAGTTTACGTTCTAATATAGTTTAATTAAATTTAAATAAAATGTTTTCTACATTTAGACTTTATTAAGTATAATGTTTTTAAAACAAATTAATTTATAATTGATTTTGTTTGTGATATACTTATATTAATGTTTCCGTTCCCACGCTTTACCATTGTTTTCTATGGATACATTTGTCCTTCATTTATTTTCATGATACATCTAGATATGTAGAGCGGTTCGGAATTAAAGCAAAGGAAACGAAAGGAAAGAGGAGGAAAAAAGCGGAAAAGAAAGAAGAAAACAGGTATAGTAAGGAAGTATATATTTTACATTATATTATAAAAGATAAGATACATTATATGAAATAAATAAAAACGAAGAGATATGTTTTTGACAGTAAAAATATGTTTTTATTACATATAAAATATATTAAAAAATTCATCAGTTTTTTATACATTTTATGTATATTTTTGAAAATTTTTACATATACATGTAATCATATATAAAAATAATATTTATTTACAAATTGTATTATATTAAAATGTACAGTAGTCCTTTGTTTATTGTTGCAGCATATCCTGACGTTATTACGTATACGAGTGCGTTGTCGGCCATTTTGTGGGTAACCGGAGCTGGAAGCAGCAGGAAGCAGCAGGACGCTGAACTACGATCAGGTAGGAAAACAATTTAATACTAACTAATAAAGTTAAATAATAAAAGATTTACATTTATTGTAAGGATAAGTTAAGTAGAGGTTGCTCGAAATTAAAAAAATGTAAAATAAACAACATGTCGCTACTCGTTTCATTTGAATATGCCGATATTGGGTCGGTGGGCGTGGGGAACATCGGTAAATATAATTAAAGTAAGATTTAGTTGAATTAGTAGCATGAAAAGTTGAAAAAGTGTTTAGAAAAGCATAAAATATATTTCAAAATGTATTTATGTATGCAAAGTATTAAAATGCATTTTCGAGTGATATTACAGTTTGGAAATATGGAGATTGAGAAAGTTAGTTGCTATGTTGTTAAAATATTATATGAATGTTAATAAAGATATTTCCAATGTTTTCTTGGTGCTTTTCGGAAACAACTTTGTATTTTCAGAAGATTCTGATCTAGGGTTTATTTGCGAATAATTGATTGTCTGATTGATTATATTGGTTACATTTTAGTTGTATTGGATAAATTTTGAAAAAATTATTGCTTTGTTTTTTCTTAGAAAATATGAAAGCCAAAATTTTGGAGACTTTGTATATTCTGCTTAATTAGATTTAAAGGCGGAATTGATGTTTATTGTTTTGTATTTAATTAAGTTGAAGTCTGTATTTTTTGTATGAGGAGGAGTAGAGAAATTTGAATTTACAAAAATAGGTTATGTAGAATAATAAAGATGACAAGGTTAGATTGTTTGTCACTTTCTGAAGCCAACAAAGAAAATTTAAAAAGAATTTTTCTATGTTTGGTCAAATGTTGTAGGAATTAGCACTTGATGTGGAAACATGGAAATATCAATATTTTGAATACATAAATATTTTAATCATTCATTTTATGGTGTGGTTTTGATAGAAGAGTTTTGGGAAAAATTGAAAATGCATTTTTTTTATTTGCACTGTAATTTTTTATTATTTAATAATGCAGTCCCAAAATTTATTTTTGGGAAAATATTGGTTCTGCTATTTTTTCTAAAGTCTTATGTGATTCAAAAATTAAAAAATATCTCATGTAAGGGATTTATTTTTGGAAAAATGTTTAAAAAATAAAAACGAGGAAAAATGACCCAACATTAAATATTAAAAAATGTTTTAGGAAAAATGTTTTAACGAATTCAAATTAGAAAAATATTTAATTTTGGTAGAAGCAGGAAAGTAATGTCAATATTAGTTTAAAAAGAAAGGATGTTAGCTAGATTCTCAAGGTAATCTAAAGCCACACACAACGAAAATTGTTGTAATAGTGCCAATAGTCGTTCAGACATATCCTTAGTTCTTTGGGTAATCCGTGAGTTTAGACTACCAGTGAGAGTTTGTGAAAGTCTCATTTCTTGGAAACTTTGCTCCTTCTTCAAAGTTTCCAGAAATGAATAGAAATTAGGGTGGGGTTTACCAATTACATGATTGAAGGAGTTATGCCATCCCTCAATGGCATTATTTGTTTTTGCCTCTCCCTCTAGGCAACTCGAATAACAGTTCCACCACTGCACATGGAAACGTGGCTTCCTCCTGCGACCCGATCTGCCTAGGTGTCCAATCCATGTGTCTTCCATATAATTTAAAATGGGTGCCAATTTATCTTCGTTTGTTAAATAATAATCTGATTCTGTAATTGCAGTGTAGTACTCGTCTACACTTTCGGGAGGGACAAAACAAAGAGCAGTTAATTTTTTTAATTTGACTTGTAGTTTGCTGTCCGTTGAGTATTCAGTAACTAAGGGTGTTTTTTGTAATTTACGCCAGAATGCCTGGGAAAAGTGGAAAAAACACCCTTGAATTTGGGTATCCGTGTACAGTTTGGTGATCACATTGATCATACTCAATTCAAAATCGATAATAATTTTCCTAGGACTTTGGTTTGTTTTGGACTTAATCACAGATAATAATTCTGTGTAAGTTGCTGAAGTCTTATCAGGCAGCAAACTATATACTAGGGGTATTACACTATTATTAATTTTGCCATGAATAGTATAAATTTGGGTGAATGGATGGGGCGTGCTTTTAAACGTCCCATCCATCATCCAAATTTCACTTGATTCAAGTTTAACAAGGTTGCGTGGGGTACTAAAAATTAAGATGCGCTTGAGAGGGTTTTCGTTGTCATGCAGGAGGAAAGGTTCATTAGAAAAAGTAATAGTAAGTTCAGGAGGAATAGTGATATCAGAAAAGGTATGAGGTGTGTTTATTTGAGTATTACTTGCCTGCTTTTGTCTTTGTATAATTCTTCGCAAATTATGAACGTTGGGAATATTGCTAGCAATATGAGTAGGGACATGTTGTGCAACCTGTCTCAAAATAGATCCAGTGGATTCATTGGAGGTGCTTGCAATAGCTTTCATTTCATTCACAGTTTCTCTAACATCAACTTCCATTGCAGAGGCAGAGTGGTTATGGTCAGTTGTCCTTACAATAATATCATTGACCGTAACCGCTCTGCCGCTGCAACGAGTTGTATGGTATTGCACGCATCTCCAATGAATCCGTGGATTACTTAACCTATCCTTACAATAAATGTAACCTTGATGAGCTAGTAATTGTTTTCCTTTTCTGGATGGGATATATTTAGCAGTTTGTTGTTGTGAAGACATTTTCTGAAAAGAAAAAATAATTGTTTTAATATTTGAAATATAAAAATTGAAAACAAAGAATTTGTATGCAGTTTTCATTTTGTTAAACTTTGATTATTGTTTATTTCTATTGTATCTAGCACATTTTACATGTTTCTTCACTTGCTAGCACTTTACCTATTGCTGCAATTACCAGTAGTTTGAATACTAAGTTAGGCATTTTGACTATCGTGCACTTTCCCTTCTGTTGCAGTTATCAGGAGTTGGAATAGAAATTTATAGCTTTTTGACTATCCTGCACTTTCCCTAATGTTGCACTTAGTCGGAGTTGGAATAGTATTTTACACCTCTAGAGTATCCAGCACTTTCCCTACTGTTACACTTTCCACGAGTTGGAAAAGCATTTTAGGCCTCTTGACTATCCTGCACTTTCCCTACTGTAGCACTTAGTCGGAGTTGGAATAGTAATTTACACCTCTAGAGTATTGTGCACTTTCCCTACTGTTGTACTTACCAGGAGTTGGAATAGTAATTTACACCTCTAGACTATCCAGCACTTTCCCTTCTGTAGCACTTACTCGGAGTTGGAATAGTAATTTACACCTGTAGAGTATCCGGCACTTTCCATATTGTTGCACTTTCCAGGAGTTGGAATAGTAATTTAGGTCTCTTGACTATACAGCACTTTCACTACTGTTGCACTTTCTAGGAGTTGGAATAGTAATTTACACCTGTAGAGTATCCTGCAGTTTCCCAACTGTTGCACTTTCCAGGAGTTGGAATAGTAATTTACACCTCTAGAGTATTGTGCACTTTCCCTACTGTTGCACTTACCAGGAGTTGGAATAGTAATTTAGGCCTCTAGACTATCCAGCACTTTCCCTACTGTTGCACTTACCAGGAGTTGGAATAGTAATTTACACCTCTAGACTATCCAGCACTTTCCCTACTGTAGCACTTAGTCGGAGTTGGAATAGTAATTTACACCTGTAGAGTATCCTGCACTTTCCCTACTGTAGCACTTTTCAGGAGTTGGAATAGTAATTTATACCTCTAGACTATCCAGCACTTTCCCTACTGTTGCACTTACCAGGAGTTGGAATATTAATTTACACCTCTAGACTATCCAGCACTTTCCCTACTGTAGCACTTAGTCGGAGTTGGAATAGTAATTTACATCTGTTGAGTATCCTGCACTTTCCCTACTGTTGCACTTTCTAGGAGTTGGAATAGTAATTTACACCTCTAGACTATCCAGCACTTTCCCTACTGTTGCACTTACCAGGAGTTGGAATAGTAATTTACACCTGTAGACTATCCAGCACTTTCTCTACTGTAGCACTTAGTCGGAGTTGGAATAGTAATTTACACCTGTAAAGTATCCTGCACTTTCCCTAATGTTGCACTTACCAGGAGTTTGAATCGAAATTTAGGCCTCTAGAATATCCTGCACTTTCCCTAGTGTTGCACTTACCAGGAGTTGGAATAGTAATTTATAGCTTTAAACTATCCAGCACTTTCCCTACTGTAGCACTTAGTCGGAGTTGGAATAGTAATTTAGGCCTCTAGACTATCCTGCACTTTCCCTGCTGTTGCACTTACCAGGAGTTGTGATAGTAATTTACACTTGTACATTTTACAAAACTTTATTCAGTGCTGTGTTTAGCTAGAGGTGAAATTTGTAGCTGTTCTTATATACCATGTGTTATTCATTAGTGCTTATGCATGAGTTATATATGTATCAGGAAAACTGTACTTCACTTACTATTAGTGTTTTTGATCTTTACTTTGAAGAAATGTGTCCTTGTGTCCTTGTGTCGGTTTTCTTCGAGGTTGTTCAACTTTTGGTTAGATGGAGTCCTTAAACAAAGAAAAGTATGTGTGAAAATGTGTGACACATAATTTTTGAGGAGAGTGATTTTCATGTTTTCTTCACAGGCATGAGGTATCATATTGAAGTTTACTTTACCACTTTCTCTGCACTTTATTTATAGCAGTACTCATGTAAAGACAGAAATGCAATTTTGGCCTCTGGATTCTACAGTCCTTTGTGTATTGTAGTATTTACATGTATCTGGGATAGCAAATGACAACTCTACAGTTTCCTACACTTTCACTACTGTAGCACTTACCAGGAAAAGCAATAATAATTTAAGCTTCTAGAGTATCCTGCACTTTTACTACTGTTGCACTTACCAGGGTTTGGAATAGTAATTTACACCTCTAGACTATCCAGCACTTTCCTTACTGTAGCACTTAGTCGGAGTTAGAATAGTAATTTACACCTCTAGACTATCCTGCACTTTCCCTACTGTTGCACTTTCCAGGAGTTGGAATAGTAATTTACACCTCTAGACTATCCAGCACTTTCCCTACTGTTGCACTTACCAGGAGTTGGAATAGTGATTTACACCTGTAGACTATCCAGCACTTTCCCTACTGTAGCACTTAGTCGGAGTTTGAATAGTAATTTACACCTGTAAAGTATCCTGCACTTTCCCTAATGTTGCACTTACCATGAGTTGGAATAGTAATTTAGGGCTCTTGAATATCCAGCACTTTCTCTACTGTTGCACTTACCAGGAGTTGGAATAGTAATTTATAGCTTTAAACTATCCAGCACTTTCCCTACTGTAGCACTTAGTCGGAGTTGGAATAGTAATTTAGGCCTCTAGACTATCCTGCACTTTCACTGCTGTTGCACTTACCAGGAGTTGTGATAGTAATTTACACCTGTAGACTATCCAGCACTTTCCCTACTGTTGCACTTACCAGGAGTTGGAATAGTAATTTACACCTGTAGACTATCCAGCACTTTCCCTACTGTAGCACTTAGTCGGAGTTGGAATAGTAATTTACACCTGTAGAGTATCTTGCACTTTCTCTACTGTTGCACTTTCAAGGAGTTGGAATAGTAATTTAGACCTCTTGACTATCCAGCACTTTCCCTACTGTTGCACTTACCAGGAGTTGGAATAGTGATTTATAAATTTAAACTATCCAGCACTTTCCCTACTGTAGCACTTAGTTGGAGTTGGAATAGTAATTTAGGCCTCTAGACTATCCTGCACTTTCCCTGCTGTTGCACTTTCCAGGGGTTGGAATAGTAATTTACGCCTCTTTAATATTCTGCACTTTGCCTACTGTAGCACTTACTAGGAGTTGTGATAGTAATTTACACTTGTACATTTCATAAAACTTTATTCAGTGCTGTGTTTAGCTAGCTGTGAAATTTGTAGCTGTTAATATATACCATGTGTTATTCATTAGTGCTTATGCATGACTTATATATGTATCAGGAAAACTGTATTTCACTTACTATTAGTGTTTTTGATCTTTACTTTGAAGAAATGTGTCCTGGTGTCCTTGTGTCGGTTTTCTTCGAGGTTGTTCAACTTTTGGTTAGATGGAGTCCTTAAACAAAGAAAAGTATGTGTGAAAATGTGTGACAAATAATTTTTGAGGAGAGTGATTTTCAAGTTTTCTTCACAGGCATGAGGTATCATATTGAAGTTTACTTTACCACTTTCTCTGCACTTTATTTATAGCAGTACTCATGTAAAGACAGAAATGCAATTTTGGCCTCTGGATTCCTCAGTCCTTTGTGTATTGTAGCATTTACATGTATCTGGGATAGCAAATGACAACTCTACAGTTTCCTGCACTTTCACTACTGTAGCACTTACTAGGAAAAGCAATAATAATTTAAGCTTCTAGAGTATCCTGCACTTTCACTACTGTTGCACTTAGCAGGGTTTGGAATAGTAATTTACACCTCTAGACTATCCAGCCCTTTCCTTACTGTAGCACTTAGTCGGAGTTAGAATAGTAATTTACACCTCTAGACTATCCTGCACTTTCCCTACTGTTGCACTTTCCAGGAGTTGGAATAGTAATTTACACCTCTAGACTATCCAGCACTTTCCCTACTGTTGCACTTACCAGGAGTTGGAATAGTGATTTACACCTGTAGACTATCCAGCACTTTCCCTACTGTAGCACTTAGTCGGAGTTTGAATAGTAATTTACACCTGTTAAGTATCCTGCACTTTCCCTAATGTTGCACTTACCATGAGTTGGAATAGTAATTTAGGGCTCTTGACTATCCAGCACTTTCTCTACTGTTGCACTTACCAGGAGTTGGAATAGTAATTTATAGCTTTAAACTATCCAGCACTTTCCCTACTGTAGCACTTAGTCGGAGTTGGAATAGTAATTTAGGCCTCTAGACTATCCTGCACTTTCACTGCTGTTGCACTTACCAGGAGTTGTGATAGTAATTTACACCTGTAGACTATCCAGCACTTTCCCTACTGTTGCACTTACCAGGAGTTGGAATAGTAATTTACACCTGTAGACTATCCAGCACTTTCCCTACTGTAGCACTTAGTCGGAGTTGGAATAGTAATTTACACCTGTAGAGTATCTTGCACTTTCTCTACTGTTGCACTTTCAAGGAGTTGGAATAGTAATTTAGACCTCTTGACTATCCAGCACTTTCCCTACTGTTGCACTTACCAGGAGTTGGAATAGTGATTTATAAATTTAAACTATCCAGCACTTTCCCTACTGTAGCACTTAGTTGGAGTTGGAATAGTAATTTAGGCCTCTAGACTATCCTGCACTTTCCCTGCTGTTGCACTTTCCAGGGGTTGGAATAGTAATTTACGCCTCTTTAATATTCTGCACTTTGCCTACTGTAGCACTTACTAGGAGTTGTGATAGTAATTTACACTTGTACATTTCATAAAACTTTATTCAGTGCTGTGTTTAGCTAGCTGTGAAATTTGTAGCTGTTAATATATACCATGTGTTATTCATTAGTGCTTATGCATGACTTATATATGTATCAGGAAAACTGTATTTCACTTACTATTAGTGTTTTTGATCTTTACTTTGAAGAAATGTGTCCTGGTGTCCTTGTGTCGGTTTTCTTCGAGGTTGTTCAACTTTTGGTTAGATGGAGTCCTTAAACAAAGAAAAGTATGTGTGAAAATGTGTGACAAATAATTTTTGAGGAGAGTGATTTTCATGTTTTCTTCACAGGCATGAGGTATCATATTGAAGTTTACTTTACCACTTTCTCTGCACTTTATTTATAGCAGTACTCATGTAAAGACAGAAATGCAATTTTGGCCTCTGGATTCCTCAGTCCTTTGTGTATTGTAGCATTTACATGTATCTGGGATAGCAAATGACAACTCTACAGTTTCCTGCACTTTCACTACTGTAGCACTTACTAGGAAAAGCAATAATAATTTAAGCTTCTAGAGTATCCTGCACTTTCACTACTGTTGCACTTACCAGGGTTTGGAATAGTAATTTACACCTCTAGACTATCCAGCACTTTCCTTACTGTAGCACTTAGTCGGAGTTAGAATAGTAATTTACACCTCTAGACTATCCTGCACTTTCCCTACTGTTGCACTTACCAGGAGTTGGAATAGTAATTTACACCTCTAGACTATCCAGCACTTTCCCTACTGTAGCACTTAGTCGGAGTTGGAATAGTAATTTACACCTGTAGAGTATTCTGCACTTTCCCTACTGTTGCACTTACCAGGAGTTGGAATAGTAATTTACATCTGTTGAGTATTCTGCACTTTACCTACTGTAGCACTTAGTCGGAGTTGGAATAGTATTTTATACCTCTAGATTATCCTGCACTTTTCTTACTGTAGCACTTAACAGGAGTTGAAATAGGAATTTAGGCCTGGTCAATACCCTGTACTTTCATTATTGTAGCACTTACTAGGAGTTGGAATACTAATTTACACTTCTACATTTTTCGAAACTTTATTGAGTGTTGTGTTTACCGTCAGGTGAAATATGTAGCTGTTCTTTTATACTATGTGGTATTCATTAGTATTTATGCATGACTTACATATGTATAATGAAAACAGTTTTATACTTACTATTAGTTATTGAAGTTTGCTTTTTAGAAATGTGTCCTTGTAATTGTAGTCGGTTTTTTTCGAGGTTGTTCTACGTTTGAGTAGATGGAGTCCTTAGAAAAGAAAAGTATGTGTGAAAATGTGTTACATATAATTTCTGACGAGAGTGAATAACATGTTTTCTTCATATGATGCGCTATTATATTGAAGCATACTTTAGCACTTTCTCTGCACTTTATTTATAGCTGCATTTTTCATACTGTAGCACTGTTCTACAATTTTTTTCCTTGTTGCAATTAGCTAGAGTTTGTAGATGTATAAGGAGTTTGATATCACTAGCATTATTTACTGTTTATGTAGAATTAATACATCTATTTCGAAATCTGTTTTTCACTTACTTTTCGGTTTGGTTTTTTGAATAGTAGAAATGTGTTCTTCCACTTGCTTTACGATTTATTTCTTACTTGGATTGGTGTGTTTTTCTGAAACATTTTAAAAAACAAATAATATTTTTTTTTAACCCGTGTAAACTGATTTATTTTTTGCCTTTGAATTGCAGTGTTTAGTTTTATTTGAAATATTTGGATTACCTTTTAAATCGGTGTTGAAAATGTTTTACAGTCCAATTATGAATCGAGATATAATTTATATGTAGTATCTCTGTAAGGAGAAAAAATTGTAAAGCTTACTCCTAATGCGGCGTTTTACATTTAATAAATAATAAACTAATTTTCATAGAAATAATGATGTACCTTATTTTATTTTTCGAAAACGGGTCGCTTTCAAAAATGAATGAAATATACACGGCTTTTGTTTGTAACCGTTCTGAATAGATTTCTGAGAGAAATATAATAAATAACCAAAATATTAATGCTATTGTATTATATTAAAATCACGTTTTATTCTTGAAATTATTTATTTAAAAATGTATGTTTTATTTTATATTGGACGTATTTTTAAAACATGTCATTATTGTTTATTTATTTTTATTTATTCACAGAAATATTTTTCTTACATTTCCATAAAAAAATATAGTTAATATTAATATAGTAGTTATTTATTTAACATGACTATTATTTATGGTGTTATCGTTTTCCGAACACTTTACTTACTTGAAAATAGTTGGTATTCGTACTATTATGTAGATTAAGAACTATCGATGGGATGACAGGGTGAAAAGTTCACAGAGTGGAATCTCACGTCTGCTCTCTCGGGTAGTTGAGGATCAACTAATTTCAAAATGGTGTCTCAGTACTATTTATAAGTTTGGTGTAGTATCACAAAAATAATTGTAAAAATATGCGCTGGAAATCGTTTTAAATTTTACATTTTTTTCTCTGAGAACATATAATTTAAAAATCCATTAAAAAACGTTTATATCCCGTTATGTTTGCCGTTTTGGCATCCATTTTGGGTATTATGTTGTGATATGAAATCATTGAAATAATAGTAGGACTCATTATTGTGATACTTATGCAAAATGGCGTCCATGAATCCTATATATAAGTTTGTTTTATTCGAATACTTACATATCGTGTAAAAGAATAAGAATGAGTATATTTTTGATTAATAGAAAGGCAGTAAGTTAATTGTTTTCATTTTTAATTATCGAAATATTATTGAAAGTACTCGACTATGAATTTTAATACTCGAGTAATTATTTAATAAATAAATAAATGGTAATCGTAATAATATGCTAGTTTTTCATGCCGTTTTTTTAATACACTTACCCACCCAAAACCCCTATTTTCCCTGCATCCCGTGCCAGGTTTTATTTTACAAAAGAAATAAAAGATATATATTTATATGTGAATTTAAAAAGAGTACGAGTAATATTTTATTAAATAATAATGAAAATTAATACTCGAGTAATTATTTAATAAATAAATAAATGGAATTCGTAATAATATGGTAGTTTTCCATGCCGTTTTTTAAAACACTTACCCACCCAAAATCCCTATTTTCCCTGCATCCCGTTACCAGGTTTTATTTTACAAAAGAAATAAAAAATATATATTTATATGTGAATTTTAAAAAAGGACGAGTAATATTTTATTAAATAATAATGAAAATTAATACTCGAGTAATTATTTAATAAATAAATAAATGGAATTCGTAATAATATGGTAGTTTTTCATGCCGTTTTTTAATACACTTACCCACCCAAAACCCCTATTTTCCCTGCATCCCGTGCCAGGTTTTATTTTACAAAGAAATTTTTTAATATATATATGCGTTGTAATGGTACACGTTGTTAAATGTTGCGTTGTAATGGTATTTTTCCTATTAAAGTACTATTTTGCGTTGTAATAGTACTCGTTGTAAAAACATGCGTTGTAGTAGTATTAGCGTTGTAAAATCCGCATTGTAACGGTATGCGTTGTAACAGTATGCGTTGTAACATCATATATCCGTTGTGAAGGGGTATTGATGTGTGCTTTAGGAGTATCTGATTTGTTGTGTGGCATTGTTGCAGAGTGGAAGTCACTGGAAAGGTGGGAGTAGAGTGGGCATGTGAGGGGGTATGGGTGTGGGCTGTAAGAAGAGGGACAGTGAGATTCGTAGTGCAGGGAGGGGGAGGGGGTGGGACTGCAGACTGTTCAGGAGTAGCTGTGTAAGGGGAGATTGGAATAGAATCTGTAATGGAGTTAAGGGGAGAGGTGGGGAGGGGTTAGCTATCTAAAGAGGTGACGAAGATGTGGTTGTGGGGATGGGGGGTGGTAGTGGTGCATTACTTAGAAATGGCAGCCAAAAGCACATCATAAAATAAATAGAAACCTACCAAAGTCCTCAAAAAAGTATGACAAATTCTAAACTAAAATGCCAAATCTTTTTTATTTTTAATATTAAATATATTTTATTACAGTCAAAATATGAATTACTTTTCCAGAGTTAATCAAGCCTGATATAATAAAACTATATATAAAGTATATATTTTTAAAAGGTGTAAGCATCACCAGCCATGAAATTAAAAAACAAACTAAACCCATCACATAAAATAATAACACATAAACCAAACAATTCGACATAATAATCACTTAGGGGCTGATTACAATGAGTGGCAGAAAGACCGGAGACATTCATAGTTGGTTTCACTTCCGACCACCAAATGACAATTTATGTGGTCGGAACTGAAACCAACCATTCATTCCGGCTGGATTTCGACGGCGGAGGCCGACCCGTAATCCCAATGGACATTGTTTCCACCATTGGGATTACGATGCTTGGTTTTTAATTACCATTAATGATTAATATATTTTTGAAAATTTTTACTACCATATCCAAATGTTAAACCATAAAATGACAAATGAACTAATAGTTCAAAATTAACAATCATAAAATGTAAAAAATATTTAAATAAATTGCATATTTTAAAACATTTAAAATATAGTTCTAAAACATACAATATTCAAACAAAAATAATTAAAATTATTTTTGCAATTTGAAATACATTCATTAATAATTAATAATATATTACACTTTTATATTAAAACATTTCTAAATATTGTGTTATATATTTTTATAACAAAATGTTTAATACCAATAATATATATATTAAAAAGAAATTAAACCTTATTAAAATATTAATGTATCAAAATAAATTTGAAAAATCAATATCATTAATGAGTATATCTTCAAAAGTATGAACATAAAATGTAATTTAAAATATAATTCTTTTCAATCTCACCACCCTTATCCCTTAAAAATCCAATATCCCGCAACAAAGAAATCCAGTATAACACCATTTTTTATATGCATTAATACAACAAAAAATAAAATTTTTAACAATTTCATAACTAATAAATTATCTTTCTAAAAACACAAATAAAAAATAAACAGATGCAATCAAACACGAACAAATTACATATTAATTAACGCTTACAAACAATATTGCATAGAGCGATATTTTCTACAATAATTTTTACAACAATATTATAAACAACACTAAAAATTATATTTTTACCTTCGCTGTCCGAGATATTTTCATATCCTGATATTCTTTACATTATATTTTCGTATCACAATATGCTTTAGGATATTCTGTCCAGACACCGTTGGGGCAAGTTTTGGGTCTGCAAACCCCCTTTTCTTACATGTGGTGGGTAAAGGTGTATATTATGTGCATTCTTCCCTTTGGATATTGTGCTATGGTATGCTAATTGTGGGCTGGAGCCTTTGTCGTTGTCTTCCACTCAAAGGCCTGGAAGGATAAACAAATGAGTAACTATTTTGCAAGTCCATTAGTAATAGGAGATAGCCTGAGCGAGATCTGTTTGCTGTTGCATTACATTTTTAGAGAATCTTAGACAATTGATAAACTGTAATTTTAATAGTGTTGTGATTGACATCTGTTTACCTTCTATACAACACAGGGTTGACAATAAAGAGGTTGACCAAGTTTGAGATTAATTTCGGTTTGAGAATCCTTGTTGTAGGATTATTTTGTAATTGGATTGTGGTGTTGTAATTGTAGTTATAGTATTATGGTTTACCTAACCAATACAAAATAAGTGTGCTTACATCCTGCAGCCCTTTCTTCACACACACATTATTTGATGTGAGGGGGCAGTCCATGAACCCTGTTCTGTCTTTTACTGGGTTAGGAGTGCTCTGCGTGTGCTACCCTTCTGCACTTGGTGAACTGGGCTTCCAGTGTACCTTCGGGGTTTGTGTTTGAGGGCCTTTTCAGTGTGATTGCTGCCTTCTGGCCTGTGTGTCTCCCCCTCTTTTTGAGTGAGTCTGGAAATGGGCATTTCCCTTTGCTTTTGGCTGCGGTTGGGCCTGACCCATGAATTGCGATTTTGTGTCCTAATGTGGACCTTTGAACTGCTTTATCTTCTGTTGAAATCATTGCCTTGCTCCCTGTTGGGCTTGGGGCTTCTGTGTTGCTTCTGTTATTTTCCCCATGTGTTTATGCTCAGATATTTAATTGCTGGCAGGGGTAGGGGCATATTGCCAAGGCTTTGTGTCCCCTTGACCCACCCATTTAGTGCTTAGGGTGTTTTGGGGCAGAAGTTGAGTTTTCCTCTTTCTAGTTCTGGTTAAACGTTTTACCACATGAGGGTAATCTTGTGTAATTATTTTAACTGGGTATGCTTTTTCACATAATCTCTAACGAGAAACTGGTTTAAGTGAAAACATTTATTTTGGGAACTGTGAAACTGATCTGAGGCATGGCCACCAGTCATTTTGTGATAGAACAAGTTTTAGGCTGGTATATCATGTTCAATTTTGACATAACATACCAGGCAATTTAATTTGTACAATATGCATAATTTTGTGTACGATTTTTGAAAATTAGGCATTTTATAGAAGGAACATATTTTACAATTGGGCCCATACGTACCCTTGTCTGGCACCTGTATACTGTTTCGGTCACCGATGGCTGTTTGTGCCTCGCTCCCTGATGGACTTGGGGCTCATAGTTTGCTAGCCAAGTATTCCTTGGTGCCATTGGGTTTGTGTTGGCATCTGGGTGGGTGAAAGCAGATGGATTGTGGCATTTATCAGTGTCCCCACCCCAGTTTTGCTTTCCTCTGCAGGCTGGGGGAGGGCTGTCCATATCCACACACACAGCTATGTAAATTACTAAAACTCTCTTAGCTGCCTTTTTACTAATTCAGTAAGGGGCACCTATTACCCTGGTAATACACAATAGTCCTTACCTGCAAAACCACAGTAATTGCAGTGCTGAGACATACACCTAGCTTTGCTCATGAGCCTCAGTCCCAACCTGCAACATGCCTCTTATATTAGTTTGTTGTCCTACACACAGATAGGAAGAGGAGCACCCCAGCATTTTCAGCACTGAAGCGCACACACACACACACACACACACAGCTCTACCTGCGCACCCCAATCTTGACCTACTCCCCTAGTGCAAATTTAAAACTGTTGTTTGTATGTATCCATCTCCCTCAATTTCTCTTGTTCAAGAGGCCGGTTCTAACTGATACCAAAGGCTGTATACCTCCCACTTACTTCAATAGTGCTACAGCTGTACCTTGCAGCTTTGGAGGCCTGAGGGGGAAACTACACGTAATGTATATTCCACCTAGAGCCTGGTCTTCCTGCTTCCTCCTTCCCTTCTTGGTGATGGTGACTGCTCGCTGTCTATGCAGTGCTATAATTATTTTGGAGCAGTGGGGAAATACTATCTTTAATTGCCAGTAACCATGAAGGGCTCAACCACATCCCCAAACTAGGGCAACAGCTTCATTGTGAAGAATGACAAGAACCATTTAAAAAAAAATACAGACAGGATGGAAGAATTGACCTTATAACATTTGCAGTATAGATGATATTTTTCAAAATGAGCAAGTACTTTAGAATGTCTTTCATTTGAGTGAGAGTGATCTAAGAATAAAACTGACCTATATTATAAAAAACCTATTAGTCATCATTTTCAATATGTTGAGTACCACAGAATAAGCAGTGAATATCATTTCTCTGGGAAATAGCACCTAATGTAAAGGAAACCATTTCAATGAAAAGGGTTACCATAGAGTATATTGCTGCTGTCATTTAATTAGCAAAAGTGATACATTTCGACCAAACAAAAAGAAGAAGAATTGGTATCCACATTCAGAAATAATCCTTACAAAAAAGAAAGATCAATAATGTAATAAGGAATGATTGGAAACCGATATGGTATTAGGATGAGTTCAAAGAAATTCTTAAACATTTATTTTTTTATTACAGAGGAAGCCAAAAGAGGAAAAATACCAGAATGAGACCAAAATACATGAGTACTCAAAGAAAGGTAAACATCTACACTAACATGCATATTGGTCCAACTTTATAAGATGTGATTGCCACCAACATCTCTACAACTGCTAAAATCAAACTTAAGTATCTAGTACTAAAGACTAAAACTATTGCCTCTACATGATAAAATGCCTTTTTTAGCTGGTGTACGTTGGATAGACCACAATAAATTAGAAAACAAGAGAATTGCCAGAATAAAGCCCACAAAAAGTACTGCAGGTTCACATTTTGAAACAGGTAAACACAATCTGAGTCAAAGTAGATTTTAAATAATAGAACAAGTAAATAAACGATAAAAGGGAGGAAATCGTAATTGCATACTGACACAAAGAGAAACATATTACACAACAGTTTAGTAACATTGCAACCATGGACTTTATAACAAAGGGAAATATAAATGTTTTGTTTAATAAAATACAAAGGAAATTGAAAACAAAACAGTGGGCAAGATGTCCTGTGATCAGAAATTAGCATGTGTTTGTCTGGAAGTGATGATGAACTTGAAAGTTACAAGGAAATCTGTGCAATAAGCTCAGCTCCTGTTCCTACAGATTAATCAAAGAGCATTGTGACATGATAATCAAAGTAGGGACATTTTTGTTATAGTTTTGTATTACTAAGGCTGTTACCTTGCAATATGTAATGGATTAAAAGACATTCATTAATTATTTTCAAAATGTTTATCTAATAGAAATAAAATAACAGTATTTTTATCCTGATGGGTTAAATCTGGTTTAAAATGCATTGGCATAGTAAAAATATCATAGATACACATATTGATATAAAAATAGATCTCTTTTACTGAAAATTAAAGCAAATAAATCTGTGTACATGAACACTGTAATGCAGCCTGATTTAGAATTTGGCTGGCAGGGTACTCTGCCACGAATGTCAAAATATTGGAAAACACATGCACACAGTTTTGAATAAATCACTTGTACATTATTATTGATAGTGGGCTAATTAGTCATAAACAAATCTGTTTTCTTCAAGCCTTGAGCTTAAATGATTATTACTTCTATCATTTTTAAAATATCATCATATGTAGCAGTTGATTGAGCTTTCAGAATGTGTTTAAACCACAAAATTAACTCGGAAAAAATATCTAGCTTTTTCACACTAGTATTGTAAAGTACAAGAATATCAACGGCAAGAATATAATGGAACAAAATATTGACATGACTGTAAATAAGGGCCTCATTCTGATTCCGGTCGGACTGGCTTCCACGATCCTCTCGGTGGTGTTTGGACCACCGCTGTCTTATCAGAAGCAGTTGCACCCATCACTGGATTACAATGCTTGCATATAGACAAAAGGCCAACCACTGCAGTCCTGCCGACTCTGCCAGGAAATTACCACTGCACTAGGGTTGAAAAGGGCCAATTGAGCTAATTGGAGAGTGGACTGCCTTATGAATCGCCTGCTCTAGTTCAATGCGACTTCCTGACAAGCCGACCGTGGAGGTGCACACCCCTCATCTGAAGATGTAGTTAAGGGAAGGATATAAGGCTGACAACCACCTCTACACAGCTTCTCAGCTCCTGTGCTGACATGGAGAATGTCTTACACGTCCTGCCGCAGCTGTACCTGCTCGATGGTGGCCAAAATTGACACCATTGTGACCCACCCACCGGTAAGTGACACACCTACCAGACTACATAGAGTCCTCAGCAAATCGATGCCCCACCATGGAAAAGCAGGGGCATACTTTTGTCTGTATGATTGTGTGTGAGCAACATCTTCCCAAGTCATCACAATGGGACATCTTTCCAATGCACATTTCTTGAGAAGTTGGCCATGAGGAGGCCTGAAGGGACATTTGAAAGAGCGAGTAGTGAGAGTTGTTTTGCAGGGTTTGAAGTGTTCTGGGGTCTGCCGGTGGTTAGCACTGGCAGATTGAAAAAGCTGATGCAGAGAAGGGTCCTAACGGACTCTCCATATTTGCCCTCACACTCAGGGTGCGAAATATATTCAACTCTGCAGCAGTACCACCTTCCACTACCTCAGATGTAACTACAAAGAGACTCATAATAGTCCATTCCCAGTGTTGTTAGGTCAGAACAGAAGCATTGGCATAATATCATGCAATTAAGTCAGAGTTGTTACTCCAATATTAATGCAACTAATTACCATTGGCAAATCCAATAGTCCTGGTTTCTTGTAGATACAATGTAACTCATAGCAGATAACTGGATGTTTTGCAATGTCAGAAGAAGGAATGTATTGTTTGTGTTAGACAACATGTCAATCACAGACTTACAGCTTACATCCTTGGAAGCCACGTCCTCATGTACATCCCTCATGCCCTTGTGAGAGACACCCCCCCCCCCCAGTAAACTCATCTCACTCAAAGTCCTGTTGTGGAGAACATGAAGAACACAATCACAAATATCACAACACTGAACAAGTCTCGTGCAACATAGAAGACAGAGAGCGTGTGCAGGTGTCAATGTGGGTAAGGCAAACATCCCTGGTGAAAATATAAACACTGCACATCACCTGACTAAAAGCACTCCTAGCCAACTTTGTCCCAAACTATTCATCAATAATGGAGTTGAAGCACTACATACACTCCCGCTGGAGCCATAACACTGTGGATAAGGCTAGGTGCATTGTATCCCTGGTCCCAACATATTTTGTGGGTCCCTGTACACAACATCACAGAATGTATGTTCCCATCACATCCAAATGGTCCCCCTATGCCCAGGTCAGTGACAATGTACAGGCACACACTCCCAAAATCTACATTTGTGGACATCTCCGAAGCTCGTGTAATGATGTGTGCAATTAACAGTGTCACAAAACAGCACCTCCTCATGAATACCACAGCTATCATCTTCTTGACACCCTCACATTTCCATAATCTAGGTCCTGTTGTGACATCGAAAATACATCAGTATGGATGTCTCAGGAAAATAAAGCACACTTTCACTGCTAAAGCACTATAATGGGCCTTCACACATCAACCACATGAAAAATGGAAACTCGAGTAAAAGGGATTCACACAAACCACAGTCTCATTTAATTTATAGACCACACTGTAAGGACTCCCTGCAGATGTGGGTTAGCCAAACCAGGAAGGACTCCTGGAGGGAAGCGAGCCAAGGCTACAGTCTATATTCCACCTGCATCAATGTCTCCTTGTGCATAGGAAACACAAAGAGATGATGGACGGAGTGCTGAAACTTTTCAGACACTCAACCCCAGTCACAGATCTGGATTGAATCCATCATCCTTATTTAGCTCACTTCACCACCCCAGTTCAGACATAGCTGGGTCTGAACTGAGGCGGCAAAGTGAGCTAAAGAACGATGATGGATTCAGCCCAGATCTGTGATAGGGGTGAGTGCCTATAAAGTTTCAGTGCTCCGTCCATCATCTACTTGTGTTTCCATGTGCATAGGACCAGAGGCATGGGGTATATTAGGGACAACCAATATTGTCACAAAGTGGCATGCACATGTGGCGAGTGTGTAAGTGCAAGTCCTTAAAACAACACTACAGCAACAGCAGTTATCAAACATCAATGAAAAGTATGTGGAAAGAACATCCATGTAAATGCTTACATGTCCCTCCAAAGTAACAAATAGCTATGATGATAGTACACTCCCTATGTGTGGTGTAAAAATACCTACTTTGCACAAATTAAACACATATCCACTCTAGATCTCAAGTAGTACTGTAAGCCTGAAGATGTGGACATTGATCAAGGCAAGATGCTATACTTACCATAGTAGATACCATCGAAAGCAATGTCTGCCGCAAATGGAACTCATCCCACATATAGATCCATTGAACATTGAGCCTCTGCGTCTGTAACTCCATAACTTGTCCAATGGTCTGATTATACTTATCACTGCAAATGGAGCAGGTATCACGATAAAACAAACTGTTGTCACACGTCCCAAAATACCCAATAGCAACAGTTAGCATCATTAGCAATGGCAGGACAGAGGTCTACATAAACAATGACATTTTTATTTGAAACATATCAGTGTCCAAACCCCAAGGCCAATGGTCAGCCCAAAATAGGAGCTGTAGTCCAGCACACTGCTGTGCCACTTACTTTGCCAACCAGATCACTGCCTGGGAAACCTTCCCAGGAAAGGGGCATCTAATGGGCAGTCCAGGGGCCTCTGAGACGTTATTTGGGTGAACTGGGGTTTGGATTGGGGGGCTGCACTGGTCCTTGAAATGGCTTGGCTTGGCATTGGGAGGGCTGGTTGGTCTGGGGAGGGCTGGGCTTGGGATTGGGAGGGTTGGGTTGGTCTGTGGGAGGGCTGAGTTTGGGAGGATGGGTCTGACCATATGGGGTATTTTGTAGGCTTTAAGTGTAGTGATAGGTGAGAACATGTTTAGTATTTTGTTTCTGCTGAGAATATCTTGGGTAGAGTGGGGAAGAGATCCTTTGGGTTTTGGGAGGGAGTGGTCGATTTCAGGGTGGGTAGGTTTCATTTTCTTACTCCTCTGTGTGGTAGGTTGTGGTATAGGAAGGGGGCAGGAGTCTTTGGGGTTGACCTGGAAGTGGAAGGGCAGGGTGGTGGTGGGAAAGCAGGCCTTTTGGCTTGGGAGGGGGCAAGCTATGGGAGGGGAGAAGTCAAGGGCAAGCACTGTAAGTTCTTTGGGAGACTGGAGAGGAGGTAAGGCAAGGCATTGGGTGCTGGAGGTAGAGGGATGGGAGGTCTGAGGTGTGGGTGTGCATGCTGTGTGTGCATGTCTCTGTGTATCTGATGTCTGTTTGGGTGTATAATGTTTCTGGTGCTTCGTAATGTGTGATGTGTCTGTGACTGGTGGTGTGGTTGTGGTGTCTCAGTGTGTGATGTCAGTAGTGGTTGTGTCTGGTGATGTGAGTGTAGTGCCTGGGTATGTGATGTCAATAGTGGCTGTGGCAGTGGTGGTGTGGCTGTGGTATCCGGGTGTGTGATGGCAGTAGTGGCTGTGGCTGGTGGTGTGGGTGTGGTGTCTGGGTGTGGAATGTCAGTAGTGGCTGTGGCAGGGTCTGGGGATGTGGTATCTGGTAGTGGTAGTGGTTGTGCTGTCTTTTTGTTATTATGTTTGTCTTCGCGTTTGCTGTGTGTGGATGTGTGCTGATGTGTGTGTGTGCTTTGCGTAGGTATGGGAATTGGGAGCAGGAGGTGGAGTGGAAAGCTGGAAATGTTGGAAGGCTGTTGTGAGTGTGGAAACCAGAGCCTGAAAAGATCTCTGTAGGCCAGATATGTCAGTGTGAATGCCTTCCAGGTACAAGGCCATCTGAGTGAACTGGAGGCTTTGTACCTGGATGGCATTCAGCACTGCAGTCTGACCCACAGATATTTGCTTCAGGATGTCAATTGCCTCCACAGTCAAGGCAGCAGGGGAGACAGGAGCAGGGTGTGAGATGCCTGATGTACAGGCCCGCTCCCCTTCTCAGGGGAGCAGGCCTGGACAGCTGGGTGGGGATCATCAGGGAGGGCGGCGATGAAACGGGGGCGGCGGACATGGATGTAGTAGACACAGATTCAGGGGTGTTTACCACCACCAGGGAATAGTCACTGTAGCTTGGTGATGATGACTCATCGTGTTGTGCCTCCATGGCACTCCCATCACTCTCTGGATCTCTGTGTCACTGCGGTGAAGGTAACCACTGTGGCTAGCTGCTTCCCCAATGGTCTCAGCCCAGTCTCCTTTGTTGCCCTGGGTTGATGCTGGAATAAGAGTAGAAATAGGTTCATTGCAATTGCATAAACACACTGGGCAAACATATAACACATTACACAATAACATGGATCACAACTTGTACAAGGATAACTACATTGGCTCCCACATTGGCATGAGAACATCTATAAATACTACATGACCAGTACACAACCACCCATAATGGTGTCATGACCACAGTCTGCTCCAGATGCATGTGTGACCTTGTCCCAAATCCACCCTCATATGTGTAGCAGGAGATGTCATCACTCTGTCCACCTAGGTCCTTGTAGCACACCATAGTTACCTGATGTCATCAAACGGGTTGTCCCCATGGAATGCATGACTACCTAGCCACACAAGGCCCAGCAATCAGCAAATAGTCAGGTGTCCTTAACCCAACACATGTAGAAGGGGTCTGGTGGCTCAGTAGACTAATGTGGCCACTGCAGGGGGCTGTGTTTGACCTCATGGTCACAGGTTCAAATCCCAGCAGGTCTACTCAGCCTTTCATCCATCTGAGGTCGATAAAATGTGTACCATTGAGTTGGGTAACAATAAACATCTGTTATTCAGCGCCAAGATACCTTTGGGAGAACGTGTGCTTTACAAATACTTACGATATGTTATGATAGGCCAACTGGGCACCTGCTACAGAGAAGTGGCAGCAATATGTGACTTACACTAATCGGTTGACATGAAGAGACAAAACACCAGCGCACATCACATATGGTAACTTTTATCCTCTGTGCAGTCAGCACTTTTCTTCAATTAGTCTTCTTGTAGGAACACTCTTTCCTAATCCAAGAGAGTCACGTTGTGTAGAAAATTCAGACTTTATTTCTTTTAAAACACAATGCTCCACAGCCTGTGGAGCATTGTGTTTTAAAAGAAATAAAGTCATTAATTTAATTATTAGTTTGGTGCCACATGCAGTAAGGAATGGTATAATAGAGACAATCTGGCTACAAGTGGTGTGAGATTGCAGCACAAATAACCATTGTACATGAGTCTGGCTAGGAACAGCCCCAGTCAAGTTTGGTTCATGCAAGCACATCATTGTCACATTGCAAATGTCAATGCCATTAGAACACTGAAAGCACATGAGGCTTTGTAAATATCCAGTCCTTAAAGCGGTCTTAATTGTGTCCACAAGGGAAGGGGATTTACTGTACCTTTCATGTTTTGCTAACACAAATACCTATATAGTATACGTTTGGATCTCACCAGTCCTGTCATTCCTTTGTCTCTGTGTCTAAATGAGTGAATTAATGTGTGCTGTGTTGGAAAAAAAATCATGATGTGTGGGGCACACTTTGTTTATATTCATGCTCGGTTTGTAGGGGTCTCAGAATTTTTGTATTAATTTGTTTTTTGTATCAATTTATTGACCCGCTCGGTCCACAGGCACGCCATTGACCTTTGGAACCTACTAGACACCATCTCTCCTGACGTCGCCTTCCTAACGGAAACATGGATGAACGCTTCCTCTGCCCCTGACATCGCCATCGCTATCCCTGATGACTATAAGATCACACGCAAGGACCGCACCGACCATACAGGAGGTGGAATAGCTATCGTCCATAAGAAATCCATCCGCATCTCAACCAGCTCTGACGTCAACCTCGCCAACTCCGAACACCTTCACTTCCAGATCCACATCGACCCCAAGACAACTCTTAGAGGCACCCTCCTCTACAGACCACCAGGACCCCGCGCAAAATTCAGTGAAGACATCACGGACTTCATCACCCCACACGCGCTCCCCTCCAAAGACTACATCCTTCTGGGAGACCTCAACTTTCACCTTGAAAAGATCAACGACCGCAACACCGCCACCCTCTTAGACAACCTCGCCAACCTCGGACTTAAACAACTGGTCACCTCCCCCACCCACATCGCAGGTCACACACTCGACCCTATCTTCACCTCCAGCAACCACGTCTCCTTCAGCCACACTACGGATCTCCTCTGGACTGACCACAGCTGCGTTCACTTCACCTACAATAAGCCGAAACCCATCAACCACCCCCAACCAACTCTGCAAAGAAACTGGAACAAAATCACCTTCGACCAGATCTCCTCATCGCTTCTTCTAAACCCCCCAGACCTCTCTTCTAACGCCAACGAAGCCGCCTCCAACCTCACCCTTTGGTTATCCAACACCGCCAACACCTTAGCACCACTGAAAAAACGTCATCACAAACTTGGCAACAAGAAGGCCTCATGGTTCAACGATGACCTCAAGAAATCCAAGAAACTGTGCCGCTCCCTTGAAAAGACCTGGAAAAAAGACCCATCCACCAGCAACAAGGATGCCTTCAAAAGCGCCATTCGTACTCACCACCAACTGATCCGAAAAGCCAAGAAAACAGCATTCAAGGACCGACTTGACAACAACGCCCACAACAGCAAGGAACTTTTCAACATCGTCAAGGAATTTTCCAACCCCTCGGCCAACTCCAACGACATCACCCCCTCTCAAACCCTCTGCGACTCCCTAGCCTCTTTCTTCCACAACAAGATTGCTGACATCCACAACAGCTTCGACAACCAACCCGGAAGCCAACCCACCCTACCATCTGCTGACCATCTTCCCCCCGTTAACACCCTTAACGCCTGGAACCCAATCTCCACGGAGGACACCATCCGCCTGATGAACTCCATCCACTCTGGATCCCCCACAGACCCATGCCCTCACCACATCTTCAACAAAGCAGACTCCGTCATAGCTCCGCACCTCCGAGACGTCATCAACTGCTCCTTCAACTCCGCCACCTTCCCGGAAGACTGGAAACACGCTGAACTCACCGCCCTTCTGAAAAAACCAACAGCAGACCCCACCGAACTCAAAAACTACCGCCCCATCTCGCTTCTTCCATTCCCGGCCAAAGTCATCGAGAAAGCTGTCAACAACCAGCTCGCCGCCTTCCTCGAAGCCAACAAATCACTCGACCCCTCACAATCTGGCTTCCGAGCAAAACACAGCACTGAGACCGCCCTCATCGCAGCAACAGACGACATTCGAACTCTACTGGACAACGGAGACACAGTCGCCCTCATCCTCCTCGACCTCTCTGCAGCCTTCGACACAGTCTGCCACAGCACCCTTTTACAACGCCTCAGTAACATTGGAATCCAAGGAAAAGCACTAGAATGGATCACCTCGTTCCTCACCGGAAGAACCCAGAGAGTCCGCCTCCCACCATTCAAGTCCGAGGCCTCTGAAATCATCTGCGGCGTACCACAAGGATCCTCACTCAGCCCCACCCTCTTTAACGTATACATGAGCCCCCTTGCGGCCATCGCTCGCGAACACAATCTCAACATCATCTCCTACGCGGATGACACTCAACTGATCCTTTCTCTCACCAGGGACCCCAGCACCGCCAAAACTAACCTACACGAAGGAATGAAAGAAGTCGCAGAATGGATGAAACAAAGCCGTCTGAAACTGAACTCAGACAAAACAGAAGTCCTCATCTTAGGTACATCCCCCTCTGCTTGGGACGACTCCTGGTGGCCGGAAGCCCTCGGAAAAGCACCCATCCCGACAGACCACGCACGGAACCTAGGCGTCATCCTGGATTCTTCACTCTCAATGAACAGACAAGTCAGCGCCGTATCCTCTTCCTGCTTTAACATTCTTCGCATGCTCAGAAAAACATTCCGCTGGATCCCCTCCGAAACAAGGAAAACAGTCACCCATGCTCTGGTCACGAGCCGACTGGACTACGGAAACACCCTCTACGCAGGCACCACCGCTAAACTCCAGAAGAAACTCCAACGAATCCAAAACGCCTCAGCCAGGCTCATATTAGACATCCCACGCAACGAACACATCTCTGGTCACCTTAGAGACCTCCACTGGCTACCCGTCAATAAGAGGATCACTTTCCGACTGCTTACCCACGCACACAAATCACTCTACGACATCGGACCAGATTGCCTCAACTCTCGACTGTCCTTCTACACCCCCTCCCGCCAACTTCGCTCCTCCAGCCAAGCCTTCGCCACTGTACCTCGCATCAACAAGACCACCATGGGAGGCAGATCCTTTTCATACCTGGCTGCCAAAACATGGAACTCACTCCCCGCTTACCTTCGCCTCACCCAGAATCACCTAGCGTTCAGAAAGCAGCTTAAAACGTGGATATTTGACAAATAATCCTCCTCCCCTTTCCTTAGCGCCTTGAAACCCTCTGGGTATGTAGCGCGCTATACACATTTTATGACTTTGACTTTGACTATTTATGATCAATTTATGTATATCGATATAACTGCATATTATTGATATGCACAATAAACTAAGGACATATAATTTGCTAACATGAAAAGTCATTCTCTATTATGTTATATACCAAAGTCCTTTCTGCACACTGCTGTTGCCCTGGTTGGATGAGTTTTAGACCTGGCATCTTTGGCATGGTTTCCCCCTATCTTTTTGCCTCTACCTCCTGTATTTTTGATTCTGTGCTGGATTTCGTTTTTGCTGGTTTAGATGCTTTGGGCACTTTGCCACTGCTGTCCAGTGTCAAAGTGCAAGTGCTCCCTGTGTAAATTGTTATTGAGATTGGTTATCCATAATTGACATATTTGTGTCACCAAGAAGTCCCTAGTAAAGTGCACTGAGTGTGCCAGGGCTGGTGATAACAAATACTACTAGTGGGCCTGCAGCACTGATTATGCCACCCACATGAGTAGACCTAAAATGGTGTCTCAGGCCTGTCACCGCAGTGCCTGTGTGCAGTCTGTGAACTGCCATGTCCTCCTGGTCAGTGTCCCTACTGGCCAGGCCTAACCCTTCCCTTTCTGTACACATTGGTCACCCCTAAGGAAGCCCCAAGGTATCCCCTTGGGCAGGGTGCAGTGTATGTGAAAGGTAGAGCATGTACTGGTGCAGGTGACATGCTCTGGTAGTGAATTACAGCCATTTTCGTGTTTTACACTATTGTAAGGCTATCTTGCCCCATAGGCTATCATGGAGAATGCTGGCTACAGTGGCTACCAGCATATCTTCCCATAGGAGCAAGATAGGAAAAAAGATGTCTGGTATCCCTGAACTCAGAATTTAATAACACATCTTTTAGGAAAGGTTGTTTTTAAATCCTGTGTTTGAGAACAGCACTTTTAGAAAGTTGCTGTTCTCTTGTCTGACCCTTTTGAGTGACTTGGCCTGTTTGTGAATTGACTGTCTGGTTTGTGAGTGACAGGGGTTGGGTGGCTCCCAGAGTCTGAGTGGGCCATCCCTGGGCTGAATAGCTCCATCTGCATCTAGAGTGGTGGTAAGGGGTAGCACCTGGGCCTGAATAGGGCTGTCCCTGCCTTCCACAATGCTGGCTCCAACTCCTGCTGGGCGGCTGACGATACTGCCCCTCTATCTGAAAGGAAAGGAGAGGCCAGAAAAATAAAGTGCTCAAGGAACACCCAGAAATGGTTCAGACCGGGCTCAGAGCCCTCCTGCACAAATGGATCAAAGACTTTTAGGGGTATAAGTACAGGACCCCTGACTACAGAAAATTAGATCATCCTGGAATCAAGAAGGAACCTCTGCCAAGGAGAAAGCGGAAACTGAAGAAGAAAGACTGTCCTGCTGTTGCTCTGCTTTGCTACCAGGGAGAGGGGAAGGACTTTGCTTTTGATGCTGTGTCCCCTTGCTTGAATGAATCTCCAAGGGCCTGAGAAGAGCTGGCTCCCTGTTAAGAAGTCCCAGGAACAAAAGGACTTCACCCCCAGCTTCCCTAAACTCTACTGAGAGTGTTCTGTCCTTCCTAGAGTGCTTGGGGCAGTTGTGGTGCCTCTGGAAGTTCTACCTGTGTTGGGAAACTGGAAACCAAGCTTTTAAAGACTTTCTGCAAGTTTTGTCGCATGGCTCGCTGCGGAGCGCATCCCCGACAGTGCAAGGAACTTCCCGCCGCTACGAAGGCCGAGATCGTCGCAGCGCCTGTTGCCGCTGCCAGAGTCATTGCATCCTTCGTTTGCGGGAAGCACCAGACCGGTGTGGGAAGATTATCATTGCTGCGAGTGTCGTCGCAGAGCCTGTCGTCGCTGGGTGAGATCATCGCACCGCTTGCTTGCGGACCGTATCACGTCCCTGCGAGTGTCATCGCAGAGTCATTGCATCGAGGAGCTGCGAGAGGAATATCACTGCTGGTCCGCACATCGGCACCCCGGAGATCGTCGCAACTCCAAAGATCATCGCATCGTGCCTTTGCAAGCTTCTTTCACTACGGAACCTCAGCACAGGAATCCCTACAAGGTATCGCATCCCTCCCCATACAGACCGGAGTCACCGCATCGCTCCCGCTACATCCAGCGGGGCTGTCACATTGCCCCCTCAGGGTCTCAGGAGTGACGCATTGCTTGTTTTCCACTGCACCAGTTTCTGTTTTGGAACTTTGTTGCATTTAAAGGTACTGTTGGCTAAACATGACGCAACTGTGAGGTTTTCACCAACTGTGGATTATTTTATCACAACCGTAAGAACTCTTTTGAAACCATATTCTTAAACTTTGTATGTTGGATTTTTGTCGTTTTGGTCTTGTGTAGTTTAGATTAAATACCTTTATTTTTCTAAACTGTTGTGGAGTCAGTTTGGGGTGTATTCACTGTGTTACTGTGAGTGTTGGTACAAACACTTTACACATTGCCTTTGATAAGCCTTGACTGCTCGTGCCAAGCTACCAAGGGGGTGAGCAGGGGTTATCCCAGAGGATTTCCTCCTTACCCTGACTAGAAGCAAGGGCCCCTATTTGGACAGTGGTACCTGTGAGAAGTTGGCCTGATATATGATGCTCACTAGTTCTAGTGATCACCTTGTATCAGTCCAAACAACCCTTATGGTGATTGGTTGTAAGTCAACCTTATAGACCAGCTATCCTAATGGTAGCATGGACAAAGCAGTCTTAGGCTAAACTCTTTTGGCATGTGAAGCCAGCTGTTTTACCACATATAACCCCTTGAATACCAAGTGAAAGGACACCACACAGGTTGTTATAAAAATAAACAAGATATTTATTAATAACAAACACCTCTGAACTCTTTATGAGATCAGAGGGCTAAGCACATGACAAGACTCTTAAGAAAAATACGTTTAAGTTGCACAAATTACAATGGTGCCCTAGGGGCTCGTCAAACCATATACTAAGTAAGTGGGTTGAGAAAGTCGATAGAAGGAATGGAGCTGTCCAGAGGCTGTAGGATCACTGGGACTACACTACCCTAACCTTAGGTAAGTAATAGGAGGCCCACGGGACGCGTGTGCAGGGTGTGAACTCACACGCGAGATGCGTAACAAAGTCAATGGACAGTACAATTTACGAAAAAGGTGAGTACGGACAGTTCTGACTAGTTAGGACTAAAATGACTGGAAATCTGGACACTAGGAGAGTTCATCTACCCTTGAGCACCGAAATGCTCTTGTTACCTCCCCCACGGGCTGCTGGTGCATAGGTGTCAAAGTGTGTCGGGTTTCCGCGTTGAAGTCTATGGAGCCTTGAAGATAGATGCTGCAGGCGACCAGGAGGAAGCTGTCCGGAGTGATACAAGGGTGGATCAAGGAAGATGAAGACCTGAAAGCAGAGGGGACAATGTTCAAAGTCACTAGCCAGTGACTGGAGTGGAACCAGGAAGGAACCAGATGTTGTCGTCGCGATCAGGTGAAGAGTGGACTCTTGACTCTGCAGCCACATGGACCAGGAGGTGTCTTCGATGACCAGGATGGAGGCACAAGCTGTCCCACGCAGGCTCTCGCTGTTGGCGGTGTTGGTTCTGGATTCGGCCTCAACAGGCCGTGGCAAAGGCAACCCACGCGGTGAGTGGAAAAGGTGTCTGGTGCAGACCAGCAGTGTAGATTTCAAGGATCGTCATCTAGGAGGCCACTAGCCAGCCGGCAAGTGACCAGACAACGCGTCAAGCAGCAATCAAGCAATAGGGCCCCACGCAGATCTCGTGGATGCTGGAGGGCTGATCTTCGGTGCAAGAGCTGCTCGGGGCTGGGGCTTCTCAATCCCGAAAGCACTTTGTCGAGGATGCCTCTGAAGTCGTGCTGGAAGCGAAGTGCAGTTTCTTCAAGTTGGCCGGTCCCACGTGTCTCGTCGCACCCACGGATCTCAGCTGTGCTGCAGATGTGACTTGAGGTCGGAGAGGTCTGGAAGTCCGGGTCTTGTTGGCTCTGAAGTCTGGATCCACCAGGGAAGATGACAAAGTGAACTGCTGGAACGCTTGATGGTGCCTGCTTGTGCAGGGTGGTCACTCCTTGGCCGCAAGGGAGATTTCTTCAGTCTTCTGTGGAGCAGAACGTCGAAGTCCAGAGTTTCTTCTTGTATGTTCAATTCAGGATAATCTAATTTGGAATGGGACCAGCTCCTACCTTTATTCTCCTAAAGGGGGCTCAACTGTGACTAGGTCCCTCCTATGGGTGGGACCAGGAAGGGCGGTGGTTACACCCCCTATCCTTTGTCCGGTTTCGCGCCAGAGCTGGGGCTGGAGTGCCCCAGCAACTGGTTTGAGCAAGTGTATGCACAGGGCACCTTGTGTGCCCCAGGCATGTCTCATTCCTTTCAGGCCTGTCTTACCCAATACACAAAATCCTGTCTGGGGTGGTGCTAGCACCTCCCAAGGCAGGAAAACCCTTTGTCCAGGCCTCCCTCGCTGGAAGGACTCCCAGCAGCAGGAGGTAAGACTCGTGTCTGTGGTGGCAGCATCCATTTTGTGATGCTGAGGCTCGAGTTAACTTTTACCGGGGTTCACAGTTACATACACGTTGTGTCCCTCTAAAAAGGGTGGCATGCTACCCCCGTTGCCAGAATTGGCAAGGGGGTAGTATTCCAATTCGTATGACACCTTACTCGACATGTTTTGATAATGCTATGCCAAAGTTAGCAATAACCGCGAGGATTATAATGCACTTAGTAGTATATGGTATAGCGTTATCATGGAAACAGCTAAAGGACTTGGTTCCGAAAGCTGCAGACAGGCTCAGCTGATGCCAGAGCACTATCTCACATAATTCCAAGCACTCTGCCTCGAGGAATGTTAAGGCCTGCCATAGGAGTGACTTATAGGAGTATATGTGTCTATTTTAGGTTTAGATATAGGTATACTATATCTAAAGCAACGGGTGATTACACCACCTTGCCCCAGCTGATTGATCAGCCGGTTGTGCCAGATTTGGATGGCCAGCCAGGGGTGGCATAATACATGCTGCAGTCCCTGGTAGGCCTTGGGTTCACTTTTGCCCTGGGTACCTATGGTACACTGTACAAGGACTTACAAGAGTGACCCAATACCAATTGGTAAATGCACCTAAAGTACATGGATGTCAATTTAGAGAGAGAACAGCTAGGCTGTGGGTCTGATTAGCAGGATCACAGCCAGGGAAAGTCGTAAACCAGTGAAGCAAAAAGCAAAAATCTGGGGTGACCATAGGATTGCAGACCCTACTCTCCTACAGTACCTACCTCTGCCAACTATAGACCCCCAGTTCTAGCAATGAGGTTATTTATTCCCCCTCGTTTCAATATAGAGTTGTGATGCCTTGTTTAAAAATAGATTTCAGGCAGTTGGGTTGGATTAGTTTGTTTAGTTGTAAGCAGGATTGTCTGGAGGAAAGTGATTTCTTTTCCAAACCACAACGTATAAGTATGCCACATAGGCGGTCTTCTGTGTAGAGGACCACAGACAGTGGACTGCGGCAATCGCATTTTCCAATGTTAGCCTTTGGCTGTGACCGTCTTGGTAGAATCCGCCTACCGCACAGTTCAAATCAGTCTGCGGTAGCTGAATGAGCATGGCACATTGGTGAACTCAGCTGTCCACCTAGGTAGTCTCCTCTGTAGGCGACTACATCCCTTGAACCAAAACCGTCTATGGCTGTGACTGCCGTGGATAAAGCCGCCTAAGGCAAAGTTTGAAACAGTCGGCGGTTGGCAATCCTGCATGTCCCATTGGTCAGGTTAGGCCTCCACCATGTCAGTACTAAAAACCATGTTGTAAAACATTTTGAAAGTGCGTCTCCACTACTACATATATGTTGTAACATGTCACCTGATGCAAGGAACCACTCCTTTGGCTATACCATTACTCACACGTCAGTGTTGTACATGATTGTGAATGAACACATGATTACCACGGTGCAGTGTATACCGATGGTGACGGTAGTAATGTGTGCAATGCAGACTCTACAACATGACGGTGCCCTCCATACAAAAGAAGTTTGTATGAAGTACACAGTGCTGTTACAGACACATGTGTAGTCCAAATTAGGGATGATAGGTGGAACTTGTAATGATGGCAGTGCATCTGATTCATCCGGGTGACTCCTATATATATCTGGGAAGACAATTTTATTCCTTAGGCTGTCTTTCACCTGGGATGGGCACTCCAACAACAGTGGTCAATGGGGGAAATGTATCATCCAGCTAATTATCAGGCATCTCTTGAACTTTCATCATACAAGAAGTTGCTGTGTAGGCTTTTTTTCTTTCATACAAAAATGATGTGAAATGCTGTGTACTGGTCACATATGCATTACTGTTTGTTCACAACATTTGGCTGTATCTTGGTATATGTTAGTGTGAACACTGTGATCAATATCCATATTTATGTACATTCACACAGGCACCTTGGCCGAGGGAAAAGACAACAGCCTCCAGTATTCAGGCAATTTCCAGACCTATAAACTATAGAAGAAAGACGTCATCAGAAAGTTTGTCTTAATAGGCAGACAATACAAGATCTATGTGACCAGTTGAAAGATCATTTACGTCCTCGAAAGACCTATCCCACATCTCTGACACCAGAGGTGAAAGTGATGGGATCACTACATTTCCTGTCCATAGGTTCATTTCAGTGCATTGTGGCTATACCTAGTGGAATATCACAACCTATGTTCAGTGGGGCGCTACGTGATCTGCTTTCAGCACTGATAAGAAACATAGATAACTACCTTCAATTCCCCAGACATAAAGGATTTGGTCAATGTGAAGGGTGACTTTTATGGTTTAGGTCTCATCCCACATATTGCCTTAGTACCACCGTAAGTCATTGAACAGGTCTAAAGGAACAGTAAGCACTGCCACTATATCAAAGTGCAAGTGTCTAGCAAATGTATGCATTTCACACATCTGTGCCAGATTCCCAGGATCTGGTCATAACTCCTTCATAATGCGGAAGAACACCACACCCAAGTTGATGTCACAACTACTACCGGAGTGGGCCTGGCTTGTTGGTGAGTATGATTTCTCCAACCTTTGTATGTGTGATGTCTGGTCGTATCTTCTGCAAATGTGTGACTCATTATTGCACTTATGTCTGTCTTCCATCTAGGAGACTAGGCGTATCCCAAACGCCCAAGGTTGTTGGCATCGCTGAGGAATCCAACAATGCCAGGGGAAGTCCACTTCAATGAGGCCTATGGTAGAACAAAACTGCAAGTGGGAGCGGGTTTTGGGCTCCTGAAGGCCAGATTCAGATGTCTATAAGACTGGGGGAACCCTCCTCTACTCACTGGGTAAGGCGTGTCAGACCACCATAGCCTGCTGCATGCTCCACATCCCTCTCATTGCAGAGGATGGAAACCAGCAGGAGCTACCGGGTGAGGATCGTGAAATGCCAAATGTAAATGATTGTGGTGAAGAGGAAGGAGTTGACTTGTTTCAAGGGTTCATAACAACTTCTCATGAGTTTAAGAATGCTTTGAGATGTCATGAATTTGACTGTTACAGTGACTATTGTTGTGAACCTGTGAGGAAGACGTTCATCGATATTTATTAGGTTTGTACAGCTGTGGGAAATTCTGTACACATGGTTTGTGGAGAAAGGTCTTGACACGTGCACATTTTGTTTGTGTTGCTTTGTGTAGGTGACATTTACCCATGTACTGTGTACTCCAGAAGTGGACTGTGATTGGTGTCATATGTATGGTTTACTTGCTAATCTCTTTGTGTTGATCTGTTGTAGGTACTTTCACCATGTCATCTTCATTTGGACATTTCAGAGTTGTGATATCAGCAGGGATATGATACTGTTTTGATGTACAAAGCGGACATGGAATATACCTGGGAATGTCTGGCACAAACTTTGGGTGTACTTCACTGACTGAGAATTGCTAAATTATTATTCACATTTGTACCTTTTTCCAAGCTGACCCAACTGAAATGCCTAGGAATGTTTGGTACTCTAAATGCAACTAAGTAATTTGTTTTGCTAAGCTTTTAAAGAAACAAGTGGATAGGCACAGGGGTGTGGTGTAAACCAGTACATTATTATATATGGGATAAAGTACCATCTGTCTACACGGTAAGAGTATTGCAAGTCACCAAAGAATTTTATGGCCATATAGAGGAACAAGGCAAAAGGCTGAGTACCTTTATAATGTCATATAACTCAGACAGTATGATGAATGTAGTGCAAGAAGATTCCAAGCAAGGAATAGTAGTAGGGATAAGGGTTATGCTTTCATCTGTAACTGGGAATAAATAGTATGTGTCAGTGTGTAAAGACCTTATTGAAATCGTTTCTTGAGTGGTGTGTGAGTAACTTTGGCTAGGGGGTTCTGGACCCAGTGTTGCAAATCCTATACTTGACATTTCACACTTGCCCCTGGTAGGCTCCCCGGTATCCTGAACAGCTTGTACTTTTTCTGAATGGCAGAGGCAGTGGGGCTAGTGATTTCTGCGAGGAGATTGCACCCTGGGGTACATGATTACTATTTTTATTCTGGTTTACATTAACTTTCTGTTAATCTAGACACCTTTTTGTGCTCTTCAAGAGTACACAGTGCGGTTCAGTTTTGAATATTTATGCAGAACAATTTCTGAATATAATCCAGTAATATTCTCCCTGAATTGAGAAAGTGAGCGTACTCGCTTTCCAATTTGCCGTCTATGTGAAGAGGCACTGTATGATCGTGTCTTTAAAAACAATATCTAAAAGACCTTAACTGCTTATTTTGTGGATAATGCACGGACTTCATCCCCTTTGATTGAGTGGGATGCTTTTAAGGCAGAGTTAGGGATCGCTGTATTGCAGAAGTGGTTGGGGTTGTGTGAAATGTTAGTAGGTACAGAAATATCTCAGGGAAAATTACTGTAGGATCTTGAGCAGCGGAGGCCAGGAAATCCTGCCCTTAAGTACCCTTTGCTAGAGCCTGGGGAATTACTGGCTGCCCAAGTTGAGAGACTCTGTTGTTTTGATGATAGAGAATATCAGATCAAGGTCCACGCTAAGTGTGATAAAACTAGTTCACTTTTAGCATGGCTTAACAAACCAAATATCATGGACGCCTACGTTTTGGAACTAGATTCAGACATAGGGGAACCCCTATATAGCCACAAACACAAGATTTTATGGTGACTATTTTTCCCTCTATGCAGCAGCTCCTGGGTTGCCTTCTTGAACCATTTATGAGTTTCTGGCCGTCGGCTAGCTACAGTTACTTTCACAGGAGGACGCAGAAGCTTTTGGGGATGATATTTATGTGCAAGAGGCAAAGGCAGCAATTAAAAGTATGGTGTGGGGGAAGGTTCCTGGAGCTGATGATCTGTCTGTGGAGTTGTTTGCAGCATATAAAGATAGCTTGGCTCCAAAATGTGTTAAACTTTACTCTGCTACACAGGAATTGGGTCAGGCTGAACTATATATGAGCCTTATGACGTAGGGCATGGAATTTGACAAGGAGCCCCAATTTCACCACTATTAGTTTCAATTGCAATGGAACCTTTGGCCTGTTGTGCTCGCATTGGATAATTTTATCGTGGATTAGAAGTTAGAGTGCTATCTCATTATTCAGCATTGTATGCCGACAACAGGTTACTTTCCACTTATCTTAAATATTTAGGAGTTAAAATGGACCACAATCAGCAAGACCTACTGGATGGTAATGTAGAAACAGCTATTGGAGAACTATGAAATAGGGTAAAGTTTTGGACTAAACTGCCTTTACCTGTGGCTAGCAGAATAGAGGTGGCTGAAATGGTGATGTTGCAAAATTTTCTCTATTTCTTTTCCATGCTACCGCTGCTAGTGTCTCGCTGGCTGTTCAAAGATATGGAAATCTATTGTTGGATAAAATCTGGCTGGCGGGGAGGCATAGAGTAGCCCTGGCTAAATTGAAGCACCCTACAGTGGAGGGTGGTCTAGCTGTACCTAATCTTTAGTCTTACTATATAGCGGCCCAACTGCAGTGGTTAAATCAGTGGGTTTATAATAGAATGAAACCTGTTGAGGGCAAGATTTATTGCAGGTCCTCTTATTTCCTTGGCATCAACCACCTGTGGCTTCTCAGGAACTCTTGGTAATACAACAATGTTGGCGTTACTGTTTACAACGGGCTTGTATCCTTGGTCCCTATTCACCGGACTTCCCACTTAGTTGGATGAAGTCGGTGGCTCATGTATGCACATTAGGAGAAATTGAGAAGTGGGCTGATTATGTGGGTAATTGATTAGGTGATTAATACCAGGATGGAGTATTACTTTTATTTGAGGATTTCACAGAAGAATTTGATGTTTCTGCTGGCCAATTTTTATTGCATAGAGCTGTGGCTGCCATGATTGAGCACCATTGGGGGAATGGAGGGAATGAGCCTACAATGCACAAAGCGTGCCAACTACTCTGTACTACGAAAGGTCAGATAAAATCGGTTTCATACTTATATAATGCAATACGTGAGGGATTCCACGCTCACTTTGCTGAATTGAAAATGAAATGGGAGGCAGACCTTGAACTCCAGATTGCAGATATAGATTGGGAGCGGATCCTACTACATATACCTGATGTCATGCTAAATGCCAGGTTTATATTTATACATTTTAACATCTTAAATAGAGCATACCTTACACCTGGCAAGATTAATCAGTTTTATGTGACTGCTGCTGCGAAGTGTCTGAGATGTGGTCAATTGGGGGTAGAATTGGTCCTGAACGGTTTTAGTTGGATTCTGGGAAGCAGTTATTGATTGTATAAATAATGTAACTTTCGGGTGATCCCTTGTAGTGTTTTTGCCTGCCTCCTCGGGGGATATCCTCATTCTAAAAAGGAGAAAATCACTACTAGATTTACAGATTTGGCATTGATTCTGGCTAAAAATGAATTGACAATGCATTGGAAGTCTGTGCGTGGATCTCAAATCATTAAATGGAGGAAAGAACTTGATACTGATATGGAAAACTGTTTGACGATGATTTAGATGACAATCAAATTTGTTCAGTGTCAATTTGTCATACCTGACGCCTCCGCTGTGCCTTGTGGGTGCTCTTTCAACGTTGCTTCTAGAACGTCTCAGTGGCCTTTTTGTCTTTACACAGTGACGCACTTGTTTTTTTCCTTTGCTTTGCACACCATCATGAAATTGTTCTATTAGCCACAGCTCTTACATGGCTGTCCAATGGCGGGGCATTCGACTTTGTGAGGAAACAAAAACTCACATCTGAAACATAGCTTTTTTTTACATGCAGACATCAACTTGTGTCATTTTGTCTTTCACTTTGACTTGCTTTTCACACTCATAACTGATTATTTCTGGGCACCTCAGCCCTCCATGTCATCAGCTTGTTGATCAGCACACTCTTCAGCTCTAGCAGCCATCAACACTCATTCCAGACTCAAAGTTTCCCTCAGCATTCGCCATCTGAATTAATTGAACAAGCATCCGTCAATGACCATGAGACGTATGGCCTCCTTATCATTAAATTAATTGAACTTACAGTGTTTGATGAGTGTGCCAAATCTCTCTACAAATTCATCTATGGTTTCACCAGCTTTCTGTCATTCTTGACTGAAAATAGATCTTTCATAGTCAACATTTGGCATTGGATTGAACTTGAGATTCAAGGTTTCTTTAACCTGAGGGTATGAAATGTCTTTGTGACTTTGTGGCCTTTTCTTTATGATTTTCTTTACGCCATCAACAGAAAGATGTTTGAGGTATTTGATAATTTATTTTTTATCAGTCTTTTTTCAAGTGCATCAATTAAATCTTTAATGTCTCTATCCATGTAGTTCATTGATCACCAACATTTTGCTTTTTGGTGGTATAAAATGACAGTGGTGGTTTCCAGAAAGCGGCAGCATTGTAACCATTTGTGACTGATGCTGATAGTTGAGTTCTCTCTGACACTGTCTACAGTCGGTTAGGAACCGGGTCATCTGTAACACCTCTGAGGCCCTGTAATATTCTGACCTCTGCCTTTGTCTACATGTAACTGCGAACTCAACATTCTAAAGCCGCTTTCACTGCAATACACTCTACTCATTACGTCATAGCTCTACGGAGTTCATCAGGAGCCAAAAGGGTTCCATCATTGTTAATTTGCAAGACACTACAAGAAGGAGCAGCAAGTGGAAAGCAGAATCAAAGCAAGTCAGAAGATTAACAAAATCGGATTCAATCAGGTTTACAAAGTCAAGATAGCTTACAACATACTGAGGGATTTAGTGAGTATAAATTTGATGTTTCGGCAGGTCAAAAAAGGTGTTACAAACTTTGGACAAGAGTTGGAGTTTCAGAAAGTAAGAGAGAATGCTATTGGTCTCAAGAATGGTCATTGAAGAGGGCGGTGAAAGTAAAGAATGTGGGTGCATGCTCCATGAGTGTTATTGTTTTTGATAGGGTGAATGAGCCTGTTCAGAAAAGAAGCTGCATCAGCATGATGCCTAACAACTTCAAGGATATACATATATAAATAATGTAGGTTCAGATAAATATAGCTATCTACTTTAAGAATTACGTAATTTATGTATTTTTCCCTAAGCTTTTCTGTTCTCACAAACACATTATTGGTTGCCATGTTTTACGTTTTTGTGCTAGTATTTACATTGTGTTCACTGTTTCAGCATGTTCAAGTTTGCAAAAAGGGAGATGTCTTATGTCCTTGCTTTTTTTATTCCAGTAACACAGAATACTCTTTATGTCCACAACCATGAAGTCAGTTAGGAATGGTGAGAATATTCTATGTGGCAGATTTACAAAGTTGCTAAACTGCATTAAGTGACGGAGAGAGCAGGACAGTCCCATATCTACTAAGATATGGTGATCCTGTTCTCTTCTCTAGCTCCTGCACACAATCAGGCTGCCTAGCACCACACACACTCCTTTGTACCACAGTGCAAAGGTCTCTGTTTGATGTTTAGCATAGATTTTGTACTGGAAGGGTACCTTTCCAGTGTAAAAGCATATACTTAGACAAACTGTAAAACCTTTTCTACTTTGCTTGTGTGCTGTACAGTGGACTAAACATGTAAAGTCAGAAACGTTTGGAGAACTAAAAACATTTCTCTGTTTTTTCACACTAGCCTCAAAAGGGTGCTTGTTTTTGACACAAAGCCCTGCCTACAGATGATAGTAGATGGGGTTTGCAGGTAACATTCATGTACCACCCTTGGTACGTCTCACTGAATCAAAGCAACACAAGGCTGTACAAAACACTACTTTGCATTACTTTAGGGAAGTTCCTCCAGTGCAAATAAAGTTTTGCACTTGAATGTAAATCCCAAATAACTTACCTCTGTGCCCTCGGCTTCAGACGCCCAGCTCCCTCTATTTCCTCAATTCTCTTTAAAGCGAAATTGGCTTTGCTTCTCTGAGACCGATGCTTTCTCATCCTGCTGTCTTGTGTGGTCTCACCCTCAGCTCTCCTCACTACTCTCTGTGCTCGGTTCTACATTTCTGATGGCATTTTCTGTCAGAGTTAAAGGGCTGCTCCAGGCAGTTCGCTTCCCCACGCCGCAACAGCACCACCTGTTGCACCGTTAGTCTGCTTGCTCTGTATTGCCTGTTTCTTGCTTAAATTGTTTGGTTTTTTTCTTCCCTTCAGTTTATCTTTGCTTAAATCTGTACCCTGTTCCCTCCTTTGCCCTCTGTGCCCTGTGTATTACCTCTGTTTAACTATTAATTGCTCGTTTTTTCTCCTTCACCCTTGGTTCCTGTGCCCTCCTTTGCCTTCTGTTCCCTCACCGTTCCTGCCCCGCTTTTGCCGCCGCTGTATCCTCTGCGGCCCCGCCCTCCACTCGCTCATTCATCCACTCCGCCCTCCCAGCTGCTCTTCCCTCCCACCTCCCCTTCGTATGGCGGCCTTTGTGCAGCCACGCTGCTGGCACGCCCAAGGCATGCCTAAGGCAATTCGTCTGCGCCCGTCCGTGCCGAGACCATGCCCAGCCCCTGAACCCCTGGCCCCCGCGAACGCCACAACGCCCATCTCCGCTACAACTTAAGCTCCCTCCACACACTCAATGCCGGACGATCCCGCACCTGCTGCTTGGCCGCCCCGAAACGCAGCCAAGGACCCTTCTCCAGCCAGAATTGCAGCTTCACCAGCATCCGGCCACTAACCCTCTGACCAGGAAAGAACCCAACTACCTCAGATGCATTCTTCTCAACACCCGCTCCACACGCAAACAAGCCGTCAAACTCTGGGACCTACTCGACTCAACCTCCCCAGACATCGCCTTCCTGACAGAGACCTGGCTGAACCCCTCCTCGTCACCCGACATTGCCATAGTCATCCCGGAAGACTACAAGATCACCCGCAGGGACCACACCAACGGAGCAGAAGGAGGAATCGCCATCGTCCACAGGAACACTCTCAGAGTCTCGACCAACACCGACGACACCCTCAGCATCGCCGAACACCTGTACTTCCGGATCCACACCGACCCCAACACCACCCTCAGAGGAACCCTCATCTACAGACCCCCCTGGACCCCGACCACAGTTCAGCGTCCCCAGCACCAACTTCGTCAGCACACACGCCCTCGCCTCCGCGGACTACAACCTCCTCAGGGACCTGAAATTCCACCTCGAGACCAACAACGACACCAACTCCACCACCTTGATCGACAACCTTGCCAACCTCAGACTCAGACAACTCGTCACAACATCCACCCGCTCGCCGGCTACACGCTTGACCCCATCTTCTCCCCAAACCCCCACGTCTCCTTCAACCACACCACCAAATTTCACTGGAATGACCATCGGTGCATCCACTTCACCTTCCGGAAACCCACTATGCACCACCGCACCCAACAGATCCCTCACCGCTGCTGGAGCAAAGTCACCGAAGAACAGCTAACCACCACCCTCACCCGGAGCCCACCCGCCGAATCACACCGGCCCGACACCGCCGCCCGCAACCTCAGGCAGTGGATCGACGACTGCGCCAACACCCTCGCCCCATTCAAGAAACCCTCCAACAACCACACCAGCAAGAAAGCCAGCTGGCTCATGAAGACTTCCAGGCTTCCAAGCAAACCTTCCGAACGCTAGAGAAGAACTGGCACTGTGAACGAACACAGGACAGCTACGCAGCCCACAAGAACGCCACCCGCAGACACCATCACCTCATCAGATCCACCAAAAAGGGCCTCCTTCAAAGACCGCCTACACAACAACGCACACAACAGCAAAGAGCTCTTCAACATCATAAAGGAACTCTCCAACCCCAGCTCCAACACCAACGACATCCCACCTTCGCAAGACCTGTGCAACTCACTTGCCACCTTCTTCAATCACGAGATCGCTGACATCCACGAGAGCTTCAACGCCACGACCGCCCCGACAACCACAGAGACCCCCATCCCCACGACTACCACCCGCACCGACCGTCTGCTCTCCTGGACCAACATAAATGACGACGACACCGTCAAAATCATAAACATCATCCACTCCGGAGCCCCGTCAGACCCATGGCCACATCACATCTTCAACAAAGCCAGGGCTACCATCTCACCCCACCTCCAGAAAACCATCAACATTTCCTTCAAGACAGCAACCTTCCAGGAGAGCTGTAAGCACGCCGAGATCAACGCCTTACTCAAGAAACCCAAGGCGGACCCCAAAGACATCAAGAACTTCCGGCCCATCTCCCTGCTCCCATTCCCAGCTAAGGTAATCGAGAAGACCGTCAACATACAACTGACTTGCTACCTCGAGGAGAACAGCATTCTGGGCCCATCCCAGTCCGGGTTCCGCAGCAACCACATCACCGAAACAAAACTAATCTCCGCCACCGATGACATCAGGGCCCTGCTGGACAATGGAGAAATAGTGGCCCTCATCCTCCTGGACGGTCTGCCACCGCAAACTACGCACACACCTCCACAATGCCAGGATCCAAGAGAAAGCCCTGGACTGGACCACCTCCTTCCTCTCCGGAAGAACACAGAGCGTCCGCCTCCCCCCCTTCTGCTTCGAAGCCACCCAGATCATCTGCAGCGTACCCCAGGGCTCATCCCTCAGCCCAACACTATTTAACATCTAGATGGCACCACTCGCCCACGTCGCCCAACATCATCTCCTACACCGATGACACCCAGCTGATCCTCTCCCTCACCAAGGACCCCTACACCGCCAAAACCAACCTCCATGAAGGAATGAAAGCAGTCATCGACTGGATGAAGAACAGCCGACTGAAGCTGAACTCGGACAAGACGGAAATCCTCATCCTCGGATCCACCCCCTCTGCCTGGGATGACTCCTGGTGGCCGACTGCACTGGGAACAGCTCCACCACCCACCGACAAAGCACGTAACCTAGGGGTAATCCTCGACTCCACCCTCTCCATGACAAAGCAGGTCAACGCTGTCTCCTACTCCTGCTTCAACACCGTCCGCATGCGCCGCAAGATCTACAAGTGGATCCCCACTGACACGAGAAGAACGTTCACCCAGGCCCTTATTAGCAGCAGGTTGGACTACGGAAACACCCTCTACGCAGGAGCCTCGGACAAACTCCTGACACAACTTCAACGCATTCAGAACGCCTCTGCATGCCTGATCCTTGACATCCCTCGCCGCAGCCACATCACACCCCATCTGAGAGACCTGCACTGGCTCCCCGTCAACAAGAGGATCACCTTCAAGCTCCTCACCCACGCACACAAGGCACTCCACAACACCGGACCAGCATACCTCAACAGACAACTCAGCTTCTACACCCCCTCCCGCCAGATCCGCTCCACCAAACTCGCCCTTGCCACAGTCCCCCACATCCGAAGAGCAACCTCCGGCGGTTCGTTCTCCCTCCTCGCCGGCAAGACCTGGAACACCCTCCCCATCCACCTACGGCAGACCCAAGACCTACTGACCTTTAGAAAACTCCTTAAGACTTGGTTTTTTGAGCAGTAGCAGCATTCCCCCCCCCGCCCCCAGCGCCTTGAGACCCTCACGGGTAAGTAGTGCACTTTACAAATGCTATGATTTATTGATTTATTAGACTGGTGCAGGCCGCTTCTGCCTCCTTGCACAGTGGTACAATAACACATTTCCCTTACCCCCCACACTCTCATTTCCTGAACACTGGCTGGCCCCAGATGAGCGTCTCATCTGGCCCATTTGGGATTAGAGGTGGCGGGGTGCACAGGTGAACAATGCATAAAAAACACATACAAAACCACTGTTCAACAAAAACAGGTACATTTCAGTCTGTGCTATATCTCTTACAAATGTGCCTGTTAATTATTTCTATAATGTCATTTTCAAGTAGACCTTTTTTTGGGGTGGTAATTGGATAAACCGTGGGGGGATTTAATCCTGTCTCACTGCTTTGGTAGCAAACAGTGGAGGTACACAAACATATCGAACTAAAAGGCAGCCCGCCGCCCAAACCACACCCAAGCCCCCTGTCTGTCACCATTTCTATGCACACTAAATTTGCACACTGTTCCCGGCTGGGCATTTCTCTTACCATTTCGCCCGCCCATCTCCTGGTTATCACCTCTGAACCCTCTATAACCTTATTTCTGTAAACCACCACCCATCTCCGCACTAAGCTGTGCAAACACAACGGTTTATTCTCTGGCGTTTATTCTATTCAGCTTTCTCTACACATACTGTTTGAATATAGTTTTAACTGTGAAATGGTATTTAAGGCAAAAAATAACTAAAACAGCATTACAGGAAGAAAAATGGATGCGCCTGCTGAAAAGCCCAGCGCAGTTACAGTGCAAGCAAGAGGTAAATAAAAGTTTAACTTACCACACTGCGAGTGAAGCATCTGGATTGGCTGGAACAGGCTGGCTCAGTGCCCTGAAAAAACAATGGAGGCCTGCTCTTAACCCAGTCAGCTAGGTTGGAGAGGTTTGAATTGTGCATGTCGGGCTGGCCATAGCACGATAGCCAACCAAACCCACATGCGCACTTCAAAGAAGTGGCCATTCCTCATTGCTGCAAATAAGCAGAATTGGTGCGCTGACCCGGCCCCACACTCACACTCGGTTCGGCAGAGAGTAAAAAATAAAATGGTAATAAAATCAGTGGGCATGCTCCTTTGGAGGAACCGCTGCTGACACGAATACAGAAATGGAAAGCCTAAAGATTAAGGATACTAATCTGGTGAGAAGAGAAGAAGTGGACGAGGGAGAGGCAGAGAGTTACATGTCATGAGGCTACTAGATAGTGCCCAGCGCTATATAGTGATTATTAAATCACATTACTGTCTGATTGCCCAGATATTTTGTTTCTGTTGCCTTCAGTTTCTTTTCTGTTAAAATCACAAAATGTAGAAGTCATTGTAAGATCACAGCCCGTCTGTCTGTCCATTATTCACATTTTAATTCGGCAAATCAATTGCCAAAAATGTCATAGGATCCCTGCATTACCAAAGGGGATGATGGACGGAGCATTTGAGCAAATCAAACACTCACCCCCAGTCAACTGATCTGGGTTTAATCCAACGCCATTCTTTAGCTCACTCCACCACCCCAGTTCAGACATGGCCATATGCAAATCAGTCTGACCCTGTGCCTCATGGGAACAGTCCAGCCCGAATTGCCAAGCCATATCTTCCCTGGACCAGAAACAAGCATCCTGGGACGGGTTTCGGATTCATAATCCTCATCAGCCAGGCTATCTTGAATCCAGTGGTAGAGTGAGCAAGGGACCCACGTCTGGGCATACCCTACCAAGCGATACCAAAGGACATGATGGACGGAGCATTTGAGCAAATCAAACACTCACCCCCAGTCATCCCAGGATCCCTGCAGGCTTGGATTAGCAACAGCACGCTTACATTCATAGAGCGCCATAATCCACTTCCAGGGAAAGCTTGCAATAAACAAGTAAATAATAATGATGGTGCAAGTCGTACTACTAATATACTGCGGCTATTACTACTAATACTACATATGATATATACTACTAATTCAGCAAAGTTTTGAAATACGGTTTACAAATAATACCGCTACTTTATTTAATGACGCCTAATAATTTTCAAATAAAAATATTGTGCACAGTATTGCATAGGAGCGTCATCGGTCACACTGGGACTCAGAGCACCGCGACCCCGTCAGTCTCAGGAAATGGCATGAATAATCGAGGTTGTCGACAAGCAGTGATGAAAATCAACCCATTCCAAGACAGTTAACATAGGATCATTTCCGTGGCAGTGGAAATTATGCTTGTAATTGTAGGAACAGTTCAAACAGATTTGTGGCTTATCTGGCAATCATCAGTCTGCAGAGGGCCCGCGCAGGCACAGACTTCTTGCGCTCAGGCGGGGAGATGCTGTCATTTTAGTAAATCGCTGCTCCTTCGCCTCCCCCGGGGCGGTGTGTGCGTCGCGTGCACCGGGCACAGTGCCCGGAGTCTTAGAGCTAGTGTCTCTGTGTTCGATGCATAGTCAAGATTCTGTGTGCTTCCTGTCACAGATCTTGTGAAACTGACAAACCGTGAGAAAATGCCTAAAAAAGGATTGCCAAGCAAAGCCCAAATACCTTTGGACACCCAGGTCTTACTCTACAGACAGTATTTACTCAGCAGATTTGTGCATAAAAGTGTTTCAAGCAACCTTGTTCTTTCTTTTTGATTTGAGCCTTACTTAACACAGGTAATATTTACAGATGTTGAAGACAGAAATACTGTATAAGTGTGCCTGTGCCAGCGGTCTAAGTGCATTAAAAAAGTATGGAAGATATTATCCTGAGTGCAATGAGGGGGTGGTCAATGAACAAGGGGGTGGGTTCAAAAACATGACTAAAATGAACAAAACATGCTGTATCAAAAATAACACCCACCTGAAATGAAAAATAAATGCAAGTCAAACTAATCAGTAGAAAATTCACTTTTACATTTTGAAACCTCTATTGGTTAATGTGATCCCTGCCAGTAAACGTGTGTATATCCAGAAAGCCATAAAATTGAATCCTACTTGGTACAGTGGGGAAGGGTAACTTGAGAATTTTTAGTATTCTGAGGTTCCAACCTGTGACAGAAAGCACTGTGAACAAGTCATTACTTAAACCTTGCATTACACACAGTATAAGGTAGTCTGACACACAATGCGCAAAAAGATTTAGCTTCGTGGTAAAACAAGCATTTACAATGCAATGGTCTCGGCTTTGTTAAAGTTAGAGCTATTGGCATTGCAAATGGCATTTTTATCATTTTTTGTTTTTTTTAAAACATAAATAAATGGTATTGTCATTTACAATGGCAATAGGTTAGCATTCGAGAGTAGTTTAGAGTATTAGCGGACACAGTGCCACACACACACACAGAGCCACACACACACACACAGCCACACACACACACACAGAGCCACACACACAGACCCACCTACACACACACAGAGCCACCCACACACAGACCCACCTACAAAAAAGCTACCCACACAGAGCCACACACACAGAGCCCAACACACACACACAGACAGAGCCACACACACACACAGACAGAGCCACACACACACAGATAGAGCCACACACACAGACAGAGCAACACACACACAGACAGAGCCACACACACACACAGACAGAGCCACACACACGCATAGACAGAGCCACACACACACAGACAGAGCCACACACACACACAGACAGAGCCACACACACACAGACAGAGCCACACACACACACAGAGCCACACACATACACACACACACAGACAGAGCCACACAGACAGAGCCCCACACACACAGAGCCCAACACACACACACAGAGCCCAACACACACACACACAGAGCCCAACACACACATACAGAGCCCAACACACACACACATATCCAAACACACACACACACAGCCCAACACACACACACAGAGCCATACACACACACACACACAGATATCCCTCAGTCTAGGTCAGCCACACACCCATCTCTGCCCAGTAACACCCCAAGGGAACAGAGGCAAGAAAAAACGCTCACAAGCCGGGAACAGAGGCACTAAAAAAAAAACTATCACAAGCAGGGAACAGAGGCACTAAAAAAACTATCACAAGCAGGGAACAGAGGCACTAAAAACACACACAGAGCCCAACTCACACACACACAGAGCCCAACACACACACACACACAGAGCCACACACACACAGAGAGCCACACACACACACACAGAGCCACACACACACACGGAGCCACACACACACAGAGCCACACACATACACAGAGACACACACACACAGAGAAGACACACACACACACAGAGCCACACACACACACACAGAGCCACGCACACACACACACACAGAGCCATACACACACACACAGAGCCATACACACACACACACACGGCCATACACACACACACACAGACACACACACACAGACATCCCTCAGTCTAGGTCAGCCACACACCCATCTCTGCCCAATAACACCCCAGGGAACAGATGCAAGAAAAAACGCTCACAAGCAGGGAGCGGAGGCAAGAAAAAACGCTCACAAGCAGGGAACAGAGGCACTAAAGAACAAGAAAAACAAGCACAATCAGGGAACAGAGGCAAGAAAAACGAGCACAATCAAGAAACAGAGGCAAGAAAAACGAGCACAGTCAGGGGGCAGAAGGCAAGAAAAACTAGTCTCATTGTTGTCATCAACGCTATTCTCACTGTTCACGTTACCATTAGTCCCACTGTCATCATCAGAGCTATAGTCATTATTATCATCAGTGCTAGTCTCATTGTTGTCATGAGCACTAGTCCCATTGTTATCATCAGAGCTATTTTCATTGTTATCATCACCACTAGTCCCGTTGTTATCATCAGTGCTATTCTCTTTGTTGGCATCTGCACTAGTACCATTGTTATCATGAGGGCTATTCTCAATGTTGGCATCGGCACATATGTAATGGACTAGCTCTATGTCCTAGCTCTATGTCTTCCCCCATTTTTGATAAATGTTTTAGAGAGAATTCAGATCTTTCCAAATGTGACCGTCCTATCAGTTATTAAAGCCGCCAGCTTTTCCATGGAAAAAATATGCCATAATTTGGGCCACTACATATTGAGGGAAGGAGGGTTCAGTTCTTTCCATGCAAGAGTTATTGTCCGGCGAGCTGCGAGCTGACGGAGAAACTGCAGGAGTATAGTTTAACGGGTATTCCGTTTCCTCCCCTGTATCTCCCAGTAAAGTATCACAGGTTTCCTAGGTAATTCAATGACATAATTTTAAAGTGTTCAGGTATCTCTGACCAGAAGATCTGTACCTGTTTGCAATCCCGCCACATATATGCCAGGTTCCCCCTTTCACCACACCCTCTCCAACATGATTCTTGAGAGCCAAACACTGCACAGAGTCTAGTTGGGATTGACCATCCTACAATGTTATATTACAAATGAATTTGCGGAAGAAAATACAAAAAATCATATTCTTCTGAATTTAAACATTTTGTGTAGTTTTAAGACATGTCAAGCATTATAGATTCTCATATCTGTTCTCTGCTCTTAATAAAGGAGGGCCATGAACAAACACAGTGAACTCAACAGCTGATGCATAAGCGATGTTAAATTTTCCTCGAGATGATTTGGAAACCCCAGAAGAGACTAAAAGACATGCGAAGGCTTTGTTGAAGGAAAGAGCACTTCATGCACTGTCTCACTAATGTTATGCAGGTAAATCATATATGTTGCAAATTTTGGAATTTTGAGTAAATGGGTTAAAAGGAAACCACGCAGCTTCAGTACCATTTTCAGAGCTCGCAGGGTGCGTTGTTAGGCGAAAGCGGCTCATCCTTTAAGATTTTAGTTTTGTTAAAAACCTACTAATTGAGCTTAACATTATTTACAACAAACTCTACAATATAAGTACTGCGGTGCAAAAACAGGATGGATAATTCACTCACCTCAATTACATTTCTAAACATATGCTGCATAACTGGCGGGGCGTTATTTACCGATATTAATTGTAAGAAGTTGTTATCTAGTTCTGAATATGAACAAGTTCTGTGCATCGTCAAAAATCAGACCGAGCCCTGAATTCGAAGCTACGCTAGCCGAGACCTAAAACTGTGCTTTCAAACTATAGATTTTAATAATATGCACACTGTACATAGTGAAAACATTTATATAGGTATCCTTCCAGTACCTCTAAAAAAACTATTTGTCAAAACTAAGCTTCATGTGACTCCATCAATTAAAACCAATATTTGCATGAAGCACCCTTTACATTTGTAGATTAACCAATTGCACACATTAGAATTTCTGGCAGGAAGCTGCTTAATTTCTTGCTGCCTGACCCTCACTCAGCCACATAGTACTAGAGACTCCCTCCTTTCCATTTCAGCCAAGACATGTCAGCTGTCAGAATTAACCTTCCCCGGACTGTCTTTTAACAAGAAGTAGGGACACTGTTCTGGTTAAAAATAAAACATATGGGCATGTTGTGTCCCTCAGATCCTACCCTCTTCCACCTCGTGTGTGTACGTGCTAGAGCTCCTCAGTATAAAAGAGCCTCTTTTCCTTGTATGGGTAGTCAAAAAAAGCTAGTGATAGCCATTTACAAACCCTTCTAGTTTGAATAGGATGGTCGGTGCATGCTTTCCTGTCTGCTGGTTTTAAGAAAACAAGCATTGATAAAGCTAATAGGTCGCGGCAATGAACAAGTTATTGGTCTTGTTAATCTGAATGTCTTTTAGTCATGTTGTCTAGCACATCTGCTGTTCAGCATGGCTGAAAGTTACTGAAAGTCCAGAATCACAGGATGCTGAGCCGTCACCGAGTCTCTTCGCCCCCCACTCATGTTGAGCTTATTGTCCTGCCCCTCTTAAGCAAAAAAAGCACTATGACGTGGAATGTGTTGGCCGAATCATAGTGCTTTTTTCAGTGACTGTCAGCCATGCTGAACAGTAGATGAGATGCTAGACAACATTCACATTGACAAAGCCAATAGCTCGGGCATTGCTGAGATCTATTGGCTTTGCTAATCCTTGTTCGGTGCTGACATGGTTGTGCTGAACAAATGTGGAAGTGTTAGTGAGAAAAATTTGAGGAGCTTTGAAGTGAAGCGAGGATGTGGCATAATGGCCAGAGCAGTTGACCAGGGAACTAGGTTCGAATCTCTGGGTCGGCTGAACAATTTGTGATTCTGGACAAATCACTTAAGTTTCTCCCTCCGCATGTCGGTGAATGTGTCATTGTGTATTGTAACTGGCGAGCACTGAAGGTGCACTAATACCATTGGCTGGTGTTAGCACTATGTCAAAATTGAGGACGGAACAAGTGCTCCAATACCATCGGATAGTGAAAAAAAAATACAGCCACGATGAGGGAGGTTGTGGGGGGACAGGTCAAGCAGGGAAGTAGGATGGGATGGGGAGATGGGTAAGCAACAATGGAAAAAAATCCTTAATTAAAGCAGGATCAGCGACAAAAATGACAGTGTCATTGTGTAATGTAATTGGTGAGCACTTAAAGCACTTCAATATCATTGGCTTGTGTTCATGCTAAGGCATGACGGATGACGGAGCGAGTGCTCCAATACCATCGGATCGTGAAAAATAAAAAAATAAACAAGTGCTGCTAGTGTTTTAACAACTTTTTAAGAAATGCATTAATTTATGTACACGTGCATTCATTTTAGTGGTATGTGTTTTGGTGAACAAGGGAGTTGCCCTAAAAACACAAGGACATCTATGGCGTTCTTTAAACCAAAGAAAAAAATAGCTCCACAAACCGGGAGTAATGTAAGGAGGCATGTGCATGGTCCATGCACTATGGGATGGCCAAACACAAGAAGAGGGCATGACGTGATCATGCCATGATTAACGGCATCAAAGAAAATCAGAGCAACACTGAAGATTACCAATGGTAGGAGCCCACAGATAGAACACAACACGTCTCTTTGAGACAGCGGATGTGCTGACTAGCCGAGACCTAATAATAGAAAGAGATCATCAAAGCCTCCCTTTTGAAGAAAGTGCTTCTATTTTAGAGAAAATAACTGTGTAAAAGAAACAGTACCTAAAAATGTGTAAGACATAACAGCTATATAATCTTCAAAAAGCTTTGATGTTTAGAATGTATAGTCAAGAAAAAAGTTGAAAAAACACCCATTCATTTGGCAAGGCACTTAACACCCCATAGGAAGGGAACCGTTGCACAGAAAGGGTTTCAGAGCAAGCAATAAACAGACCAGAGACTATGTTTTTGTTTTTGAGAATACAACTATAGCCATATTGAATACGGCAACAACATATAACATAATTGTTTACACCAGAAAAACAATAGCATGTGTGCATAGCCTGATTACAGTGCAATCTAATTACTACCATTCTTCAATCTGAATCTTCATTAGAGATATTTAATAGACGCATGGTTGGCCACTCAAGAGTCTTAGCCACAACGCAAAAATCCAAAACCTTGTTTAAATCCCTCTGATGAAAGTAAAGAAACAGTTCCACTACCTAGGAGCGAGGCCAGTCTGTGGCTGACCTTATCACCAGGGCTGAGGCATCCTTGTCGGCAGTCGCGGCCAGCAGGACTCGTGAGTAGGGGGTGGGGGCGCGCGGGGAGGGGGTCAAAATTTAAACTTACCTTCGCCACCTGTCCCATGTTGAGTCGCGTCTCCTCTCTCTGTGCCTTACAGGAAGCAGGCAGCTTCCCTCTCCTCCCCTAAGCCAATCACAACGCTGCAAAAGGACCCCACAGGCATCTATGGGGAGGCCATTTTCTCTATGTTGGCTGCATACAGATTACATAGAGAAAATGGAGAGTGTGCTGTGGCCGACCAAACAGTCAGCGCACACAACAGTGGGCAACCCACTCCTCCCCTGCCTGGAGCAGGAACGCCCACCCACCCGCCGCCCCCAACAAAACCCTGCCTTCTGCTTTCTCGCATTATGAGAAGCAGAAACATAAAATGGTATTTAAAATACCATTTTATGTTTCTGCTTCTCGCACTGTGAGAAAGCAGTGGGGCAACGCTCCTCTATAAGTTGGTCCCGGCACAACTCCATCTCCACCTCCCCTGTTCCTCTGCACAGTAATAAGGAGAACCAATCAAATGGCTAGAAAATGTTGCATAAGCACCCCTCCCCAGGCACCTTGGCACCACTAGTGCTACAAAGCCCACATTTTGGGTAACCATAAATATTTCTGAATTACATTAGATGCTTAGTGCCGAATTGTCTACCTGTTCTTGCTAAACATGTGTCTTCTCTGTCACAGGCCGACTGTAGTTTACCTATCATTCATAAATTCTAATTGAGGAAAAAAATGTATAATTGCACCATGTCCTTCAGCCAAGATCCCTTTTACTTGCCCCAGCTCCAAGTCTACTCCCATGGCAGAAGGGGCAGCCTCAATCCTAACTGGGTAGTAACTAAAGTTAGCCGTCTGCCCGCAGGGCCATGGATAATACCATGTGGAACAGGAATTTTAACAATGGGACTTCATTGGCAAGGACGAATAGTTTGGGAGGCTGGTAATTTGATAGGAAGTAAATGTACTTTCCTAACACAGCCACAGGGCTGTATATATGATCTACTGCCTTTCCCAGAAATTTGTAATCCCCTTTCCCAGTCATTTTGTCTTAGAGAAGGAGGAGGGAAACAGATGCTGATTCAGCAAGCCAGTGTACATTGGCAAGGAGAAAGTCCCCCACACAAGTCAGCCTTGGAAATTGATACCTGCTCACCAATGCTAAGTGCCCATGCAAGGCCATATAGAATGCTGCCTTAAAAATAACTGACTCAAAAGTAAAGATGCAGACAGACAGGATTGTGCACATCCTTAAGAAATCCCTCTTAAGGATACACAGAGGATGCAACTTTTCAGTGCCTTTGGATCAGAAATGAGTTGCTGTAATCACCTGCTACCCTGTCAAAGAAGGTCAGTGCTGTGATGTGTTTCCGAGCATATCCTCCAGACCTTCCTCTCTCTAATGGTGCCCCAGGAAGCTTACCAAAGACTCAAATTAAAATAGCCCCACATCTGTGGCCCCATCCAGAGGTCCAATTCGTGGTGGATCGCTAACTCATCACTTCTTGGACTTTGGCAATACCCTCACCAAAACAAGGTCTGTCAAAATACTGTGCACCATTGTGTTTAATATGTGTAGTGGGTTCCTCTGCTGTCGCAGGGTGAAAGCATTTGAAATTATGCATCTTAAATTAGACTAGGCATTGGCAGCATTATTTGTTGCCCTAAAACATGTTTAGCCTTAATCAAGATTTGAATTCTCAAACAATTGAGCACAGTCTCCTTTGGAAATCTTAGCAACATAATGCACTTAGCATGATATAGATTGGCTTACTCAACCACAAATATATCATTATGCAGGAAGGCCACAGACTGGTCACAGAAGTGGTTGGCCCATACCTGAAGAGTCACAATGATGGGGAACGGCTTGAAAAATATAATATATCTAATCATACCCACCTAAAACCATTCAACAGGCCATGTTTGTGAGCACCATTCAGATCCTAAAATGTCACTAAAACCAATGGCATCAGTAAATAAGCTCATCTCATATCTTGACACATAGGGAGCTGGCCACACTCCACATTCATTAAAATTCAAAAAGCAAGGCCAAAATAACAAGCACTGCCATATCTTTGCTAAGAGCCTGGTCCTATCAGGCTTTTTCTTAAAATCTTACATGGCTTGTGCTATTGCTCTTGTATTGGGGCAGTCATTAGGATGATACAAAGAGCAAAATTAAGCTGCCCAGTCAATACCTGGAGCTAAAGCAATGTGACCTTGTGGGCCCCTAGCAGGTCCTTATTGATTCCTTTAAATTCTGCTACCTTCTCAAGTGGTAGATGACAGACTCCAGTCACAGAATCAATCTCAATGCCAAAGAAAACTAAAGTTGGGGCCAGTTTAGTAGTCTTGTCCCCCACCAAGGTCAACCTAGAATTTTCGATCAGATCAATGAAGAGTGAAAAGGAGCCCCTACATTCCTGTGAGTCCTCTTGGGCCTAAAACAACATTGTTACAACACAACACATGGTACAGAAACGATTATATTATGCACAAGGCACATTACAACTCATAAGTGAGAGTTTGAAAATGAAGGAACTTTAAAATGAAAAAAAGCTCAGGCAGAAGTCAACAGGATGGACACATGACAGATGAAAAGCTGACTATACCTGCCTTTACTAAGGGGGCTCTGTACTGAGAGACATAGGCATGGTAATGGCATTATCATAGGAAGAGCAATTGACCTATCAAAAAGTTGGGTCTATAACATCCTTGATTGATTCAAATTTGATTGATGACAAATTGTGCATCAATCTGAACTCACCTGACTCCTTCTCAGGCATGATCCTTAATGGGGAACACACAATTGTGTGAAATGGTCCAGGCTCAAAGGGTCCAGCCATCTTTTTATTAAGAAGCAAGGTTTCAGGTAAGTTGTAGTGAGTTTATTCCATAACAGCAGGTCACCACAACAACTGTCTCGCCACCTCCACCACCGGGCTAACTGTCATCCCACATTCTTCCTCCCTTCTAGAATCCTTCTCTTCCCACATTCTAATAGCAGGCTACAATTTCATTACAAAACAATAACATTACTATACATTATATCCCAACACATCTTCCTTCTTTATAACAAAATCTAAGTTGAAGTTGAACATGGACAGAACTTGACATACAATAATCAATTCTACACCTCTTATTTACAATACATGTGAAAATTATCTTATCTTTTCTAAAATATTAACCACACCTGCATTCATGTAAAAAAATGCTTGAATACATATTATAAATGTCTACCTCAAGATGTAATAACAGAGCTTGTTAGGTAGTCTAGTTATTCTTAATGAGGGTTTCCCCCTTTCAGTTTCTTCCTTCACATCACATCTATCTTCCATCCCTACCTGCTACTTTCCACCCATCTGAAAATGAGATACCGCTATTTTATCCTTGTTCCACTATTGGCCACCCTCCAACTTCGCTGCACTCTTCTTCACTTTCAACACTTTTTTGGTTCAGAAAATGTGGATTCACCCTTCGTTATTTTTCTTGAGCACTTCACTCTTACATAATATCCTACCATTACCTTCAACTCATTTTTACCCTGTACCCCATACTCATGTGGCACTTGAGCATACTTATTTTTCCCTTGCACCCTTTTCTTCCCCGCATCCTCAGTTTTTTCTCTCGGTTTGGCAAATTCTCCCATCCATTCTCTGAACATTTTGGAAGCTGGCACACAACATCTCAATAGTATGAAGGGTGAAACTACTGTATGAGCATTAGCGGTGGTGCATGCCGCCCGCCCACCCACTACAATTTCCTCAATTCCAATTTACAATTCAGCCCACTGGACTTTGCCAGTTTCACATTCTCCCTAATGACTCTGTGGAATCTGTCAATGAGACCATTACTCCTTAGGTGAAATAATACTGTTTTGTTATGTCTAAAGCCCAAAATTTCTCAAATTGTGCAGATGTAAATTACCACCCATTATCCGTCAGAATTGCAGCAGTAATCCCTTGTTTGGCAAATATAGATTCCAAAAACTTTACTATACACAAAGTATTCAGAACACTGATTAACTTAACTTCAGGCCAATAACTGTAATAATCAATGACAACTATGCCATATTCACGAGTTCTTCCAGATAACCATTGTCAACCTTTGTCAACCATTGTCAATGTCAATGGCAAATTTGCTCTATGCTTTCCTTGAAACTTTGACTGTCTCCACAGGACTTGGGACTGTCACCTGTGACTTTTCACTAATTGCACAACTCATACAGTCCCTTACTATAGGTTCCACACCCCTATCTAATTCTGTCCACCAGAATTGTTTTCTAACTCTTCTCTTCATGGCTCGCATGCCTATTTGACCTTTATGAGCCAATGAAAGCACCTTATTTCTCATACCCTTTGATACCATCAGTAAGTTGGAAAGGAATAAAAGATCATTGATAGTCGATAGTGCCTCAAATAATGCTTGTACTTCATACCAGAACCATTTTTGAAGCTCCATCTTGACCATCCTGGACTTATCACATTCATTACTTCCTTGATCAAACTCACATGCATTTATCCACTCTAGATTTGCTACGGCACGTCCCGAAAAGTTTTCCACTGTGCACACAAACTCTCTCATCTTCCTATAATTTATCACCTTCCTCATCATACTCACTGCCTGTCAATCTAGATAGACAATCAGCTAACAATTTTGTTTTTGTTTCCTGGCACATACGCAACCTTAAAGTCATCAATCAGAGAATTTCAATCAATCAGAGAATTTATGAAGTGCACTACACTCCCGCGAGGGTCTCAAGGCACTGGGGGGAGGGTGGCTACAGCTAGCGGTCGAAGAGCCAGGTCTTGAGTAGTCTCCTGAAGGTCTGTGGGTCTTCTGTTTGCCGTAGGGGTGGGGTAGAGGGAGGGAGTTCCATGTCTTGGCAGTGTGGTGTGAGAAGGACCTGCCCCAGCGGTGTTTCTGTGGATGCGTGGGACGGTGGCCCATGAGAGGTCAGCGGAGCGGAGTTCTCTGTTGGGTACGTAGAATGATAGTCGGCTGTTGAGATATTCTGGGCCGGTGTTGTGGAGTGCTTTGTGTGCGTGGGTCAGGAGTTTGAAGGTGATTCTTCTGTCGATGGGGAGCCAGAGCAGGTCTCTCAGGTGGGGAGTGATGTGGTCTCGGAGGGGGACGTCGAGGACCAGGCGTGCCGTGTAGTTCTGGATTCTTTGCAGTCTGCTGATGAGCTTGGAAAGGGCTCCGGCATAGAGGGCGTTGCCGTAGTCGAGTCTGCTGCCAATGAGAGCGTGGGTGACAGTTTTCCGTGTGTCTTTAAGGATCCATATGTAGATCTTGTGGAGCATGTGGAGGGTGTAGAAGCAGGTTGAAGAGACTGCGTTGATTTGGTTGGCCATGGTGAGTTTCGAGTCGAGGATGACTCCCAGGTTGCGTGCGTGGTTGGTAGGAGTCGGGGCAGTGCCCAGGGAGGTGGGCCACCAGGAGTCGTCCCAGGCGGAGGGGTTGGGTCCAAGGAGGAGGATCTCTGTCTTGTCCATGTTTAGTTTGAGCCGACTGTCTTCCATTCAGTTGGCGACAGCCTTTATACCACGGTGCAGGTTGGCTTTGGCGAGGTCCTTGGTGAGGGAGAGGATCAGCTGTGTCGTCGGCATACGAGATTATGTTGAGGTCGTGGAGTCTGGCGATGCCTGCGAGTGGAGCCATGTAGATGTTGAAGAGCGTCGGGTTGAGGGATGATCCTTGCGGGATGCCGCAGATGGTCTTGGTGACTCTTGAGTGGAACGGGGGAAGGCGGACTGTTTCGGTTCTGTCGGAGAGGTGATCCATTCCAGGGCCTTGTCACAGATCCCTGCACTGTAGAGGCGTGTGCGTAGTGTGTGATGGCAGACGGTGTTGAAGGCAGCAGAGAGGTCCAGGAGGGTGAGGGCTGCTATCTCGCCGTTGTCGAGTAGGAACCTGATGTCGTCTGTGGCAGAGATGAGGGCGGTCTCGTTGCTGTGGTTCTTGCGGAAATCTGACTGGGAGGGGTTGAGGATGTTGTTATCTTCCAAGTAGCGGGTGAGCTGGGTGTTGACGATTTTTTCGATGACCTTTGCCGTCGACCGATCTGGTTCTGGGTCATATAGAATATAAGATTGGAATCGTGACTGTAAACAGCAAAAGGATGTTTCCTTTATCAGATCATTTGAATAATTTGTAATGTAGTGAAAAACATTGTCTTTCTTCATTACTTTTTGTAGTAGTTTTTGACACTGGGACCTTCGTGTGTGTGAGTGTGGATAGTGGCAGTGTGTTATGAATGTTTGGCCAAGAATGCGTGAAATGGATAGCGTGTCGTTAAAACTTTTCTTGTTTAGTTACAATTGCATTTTCTGATGTATGTATATATATGTATATAGTCTGTTTGTTTCATTGGTATTTCCATGCACATTTAAAAGCAGGTTATTATGTTATGTTCATAACAACCGTTTTCTTCCCCTAAAAAATAGTAGGTTAAGTTGATGTTCTCAGCGCTGGCATCGGTATTGTTTGTTTAGTTAAGGCTGGCTCAGCCTCACTGTGTAAAGAGTCAAGACCCGTAGTGTTGTCTTGCTTTAGGGCGGGTAGGTTGCCCGCGAGGTCCTGTTGGGCAGAGGATTTGCTGCCTCAGGGTAAACCTGGTTGTTGATTAGTTGCTCCAAGGTTGGTGTTTGGTGTATGGTGTGGAGTAATTTCTATCCTTTCTCTTTCTTTTTCTTTGTTTCAGTGTGCTTAAAACTGTAAGATTGTCTTGTCTATTGATGGTATGGCTGAAAAAGACACGCTTGCTTATAGTGAGGAACATATTCAGAACCTCATAAGAGACCCCCTGTATTTGCATCCGCAACCCTCAGTCTTACCGCTAAAACTCAAAACGAGTCGGAGAAACTCATCAGATTACGTAAAAAACAAATAAGGACGGACCTACATGGTCACTTTTTGCTACAGCATTTACGAGCGGGCACCATTCCATCAGGACTTCAAATTCGCAATATCCCAGTGGTCTTTACAGAGGATCCCGATTATAAACAAGGATTCAGTGGAATCGAAACTAAATGCAGCAGAGACCTGATGGTCCTTACCATCGAGACTGCACATAGGATTTCGCTAAAGGAGTTGGAAGAAATCGCCAATCTGGAAAAAGAGATTCAAAACAATCAATTAATTATGGACGCTAAGGGATTGTTGGAAAAAGTCGAAAAAGAAATTTTAGAGTTTAAAGATTTCACGGTGACACAAAAAAGCAAATAAATTTGACCTCGATAAAAAGAACTTCTCATTGGAGTCCACATGTCCTTATCTGAATAAAGACTTTTATACACGTTCTGATTCGCGGCGATTTCTTCAGGATAATCAAGGCCGCTCACGTCGCAAATTTCTGACGTTTTCAGACACATCATCCTCATCGGAAGGTGAACCAAACACGACCACTCGGTTCTATCCGAATAGAAAAGGTAACCAACAAGACCAGCAGCAACAACAACAACATCAACAAACGCCTTTTTTAGGTCGAGGCCAACAGAGAGGCAGGGGACGGACGCGTTTTGCGCAGCCATGGGAAATGACAACTCGTCGTCAGCATTACAAGTCTTAGAGCAATCTCCGATCCTTAATCTATCGGACAGAGTTTTGACATCAGCAGAAATAGCAATACTGGCGAAGGGTCTCAATTTTGTTCCATCCAGACCGACAGACTTTGCTAAAATGAAGTTGGAAACGTTGGAGTTCTGTCGTAAGATTCGTCTTAAAACATTTTTTAATGAGACACCAGAAGAACATAGATCAGAAGTGACTGGACTTAGAAAGAAATCTTTGTTTTGCCCGTCGGGCTCAAAAATCCAGAAGGAGGTTTTAACTTTTGAACGAACCATCCTGTCAGGGATATCTGCCATTGAGAAAAAGAGAAGTTACGTCAAATATAATTTGCCCAAAACTGAAAAGGCGGCCTTATCTATACTACTATCTATACTACTATTATAAAGAGAGAACACAAACCTTTTGGCAAGGTAAACTCGAGAACCACAGCGCCAATCCACACACCCAATACATCGTTGTAATTGTCAGGGTCTGCAGATGGACATAGGCTAAATAAAAAAAATATATATACGTTCTTTAAAAAATTTACAAACAAAAAAAAAGTAGTCCCTTGGAAGTAGCGCCGGCCGGGACTTGCGTGCTGACATCAGAAGCGCAAACGCAGGACCCCTACTCGGCAGGAGAGGTGGCGCGGACCCAGGTGGTCAGGTAAGCTTTCTTTACTTTATTTTTAACACCCTCCCCCGGCCCCCACCCCCGTGCGACCCCCTCCCCCCCCCCCAAGCATTGAGAGCAGTGTTTTTAAACTCTCTTTTCCGAAAACTGCTGGCGCAAATGCCTGGGCATAATCTGTGTAAGAGATGAGCAGAGTATAATGGCCCCTTTCTCCCGTCTGAAATAAGGGCATCTTATTCTTATTCTTATTCTTATTCACATTGATGTACACAAAAGAAGCGCAAGGCTTGCAGGTAGAATTAATAACACAAGAAGGGGCCAAAGCCCCTCGGGAGCCTCCGTGGGCGTGGGGCCCGCTACTCCTCGGCAAGGTGGGGGATGCTGCGTGCACTCTGGGCAGGGGGCGAAGGAGATTCGGGTGCCAGATTGCGCGTGGTCATATCCCGGCTGGCATGGGTCTTGACTCTTGCACCTTTAAACTTTGAGTTTCACTTCAAATGGACATGGAATGTTTTGTCCATCAGGGTGAAGGCACTGCACTGCATGTACCTAATAAGACTGCTCACATGCATCTCCATGCCTAGCCTTCTTTTAAGCATGGCTGTGTGCCGTGTGCAATCACTACTCTGGACATCTGTCGGTGCATTTTTAGTATTAGTTCAGTCTCTCTGTGTGCATTGCCTTATGTAGATACGCGCGGGTGTGTTCAGAGCCGCGTTGTTATGTCTGTGTGCATCTCCACTTGGGATCTCTGTGTCTGTACTCTGTGTGTATGTAACACACCCTTTGGCTTCACCTGATTATCTACCACTTAGTATACCTGACAGACTCACCCGAGGCCTGGGTGGCCTGCTGCAGCTTCAGAGGCAGGCAGGCACCAGCGCCAAGCGGGCAGCCGAAGAGAGGGCAAGGCCGGCTACCCTGGCAGCGGGGCAATAATTAAATTATGGCCTGGGGTGCTGCACTGTGACCGTGACGGTCTCTTTCTGTAGAAACTGTGGCTGGTGGCTGGGGCCTGGGTGGGATGCCAACCTCACAAGCCTGACACGCACTTTTAATTGCGCTTCTGCGCATGACAATCATCACCAGCCCCACCCTGAAGACGAGCACTTGCACAGACATCTGCGTGCGCGCGGGGAGCGCAAAGCACCATCTATACTACTAAATTAAAGAGAGAACTTTGAACCTTTGAGGCGGGTAAACTCTGGAACCACAGCGCCAATCCAAGGGTCTGCAGATGGACATAGGCTATATAAACAAAAAATATACGTACTTTAAATCATTTCCGAAAAAAAAAGTAGTCCCTTGGAAGTAGCGCCGGCTGCGACGTGCGCGTTGACATCAGGAGCGCGGGGAGGAGCAGCGTACAGGAGTGCGAAGAGGAGCGGCGGACATGAGCGCGGGGAGGAGCGGTGGACAGGCGGGGAGGAGCGGTGGACAGGCGGGGAGGAGCGGTGGACAGGTGGGGAGGAGCTGCGGACAGGCGGGGAGAAGTGGTGAGGAGCGGCGGACAGGCAGGGAGGAGCAGTGAACTCAGGAGTGCGGGGAGGAGCGGCGGCTGAGGTAGGTGAAGCGGCCGCGGGTGAGCTCCGGGGGACCCACGGACAATGTCGGGGCAGGCGGGGGCCCTGAAGCCTGATTGCTCTTGAACAACGTCGGGACGGGCTGCTAGTTTTCCATAAAGAATGACAAATCATTGGTAGTGAAACAGGCAGATAAAGGGGTAGCAGTTGTGATTTGGGATGTCAATAAATATAAGCAGGAAGTCTTCCGACAACCAGATGACATCAATTGTTACAGACGCATTGGAAAAAACCCCACAAATGAATTACAAAATCAACTTTTCAATATGATTCAAAGAGGATTTGATCAGGGCTTTGTCAGCCCAAAAGAACTGGCATTTCTACAGAACAAGTATCCTAGAACACCTGCTTTTTATGTGCTACCCAAAATGCACAAGAGCGAAACCAACCCGCCAGGCCGCCCCATAGTGTCGGGTGGGAATCCTTAATTGAGCCTGAGGCAAAATATATTGACTTCTTTCTAAAACCATTCATAGAGAAAATTCCATTGCATCTGAAGGACACCACAGCATTTCTAAATAAAATAGCCATGGTACAGTTAGATGATTCGAAACAACTTCTGGTGACGCTGGACGTGGCATCCCTGTATACCCAGATTCCCCAAGAACAGGCCCTCGAGACACTTGCTTTTTTCCTGGAGAAAAGGGAAAAACCGACGAGAGTTCCCACTGATTTTATCTTGGAACTAGCAGCCCGTCCCTACGTTGTTCGGGAGCAATCCGGCTTCAGGGCCCCCGCCCGCCCTGACATTGTCCGTGGGTCCCCTTCTTGTGTTATTAATTCTACCTGCAAGCCTCGCGCTTCTTTTGTGTACATCAATGTGTTTTGTACGTTTAATCCTCGTGTTCCTCGCCGTCCGTCCAGCCTGACACCCAGTCTCGAGGCATGCAAATAACTTTGAATAAGATGCTCTTATTTCAGACGGGAGAAAGGGGCCATTATACTCTGCTCATCTCTTACACATATTATGCCCAGGCATTTGCGCCAGCAGTTTTCGGAAAAGAGAGTTTAAAAACACTGCTCTCAATGCTTGCGGGGGGGGAGGGGGTCACACGGGGGTGGGGGCCGGGGAGGGGGGTGTTAAAAATAAAGTAAAGAAAGCTTACCTGACCGCCTGGGTCCGCGCCACCTCTCCTGCCGAGTAGGGGTCCTGCGTTTGCGCTTCTGATGTCAGCACGCACGTCCGGCCGGCGCTACTTCCAAGGGACTACTTTTTTTTTGTTTGTAAATTTTTTAAAGAACGTATATATATTTTTTTTATGTAGCCTATGTCCATCTACAGACCCTGACAATTACAACGATGTATTGGGTGTGTGGATTGGCGCTGTGGTTCTCGAGTTTACCTTGCCAAAAGGTTTGTGTTCTCTCTTTATAATAGTAGTATAGATTGGCAACATTTGCTCTGCAAAACAACTTTTTCACTTTTGATTCAGAGTTCTTTTACCAAACAAAAGGAGTAGCGATGGGCTGTCCCTTTGCACCTGAATTAGCAATCCTTTTAATGGGATTATACGAAGAAAAATTTGTGTATAATGATAATCCATTCATTGAGTATATATCAAACTACATGCGATATATCGATGATATATTCCTAATTTGGACGGGAGGACATGAGGAACTCAACAATTTTTTGGGTTGGCTTAACTCAAGGTCAAATGATATTAAGTTCAGTTGTACCGCATCCGACAAATTTATCACTTTTTTGGATGTCAAAGTGGTTCCGTATGAAGGAGGTCTAAGTACTACCCTATTTCGTAAAACTACAGATAGGAACAAAGCCCTTCATTTTACCAGCAACCACCCGCGAAGCTTGAGACAGAACCTACCGTTCGGGCAATTTCTGAGAATTCGCAGAAATTGCTCTGAAAAGGAAGAATATTTCAAACATGCAAATGACCTTAAGGATCGCCTCATACAAAGAGGATATTCAAAAAAGCTACTAAAAAACTCCCTCAAAAGAGCATGGTGGACACCCCGGGAGAACTTGTTGGAGAAGAAAATCAAACCAGAGCTTAAAAGGCTGGTGTGCGTAACAACCTTCTGTCCTGCAGCCCATCAATTAAAAAAATTGGTAACATCTAACTGGCACCTACTTAAAGATTTACATGAGGAGTTTTCAGTTCCACCTTTATTTGCCTATAAAAAAGAGAAAAGTGTGGCAAATCATATTGTATGGGCGGCTCTTCCAATTGAAAAAGCCCCCACATTGAAAAGTTTGTTTGGTCTACCACCCACGACAGGGCACCACAAATGTGGCACCTGTACATGCTGCGATGAAACGATTGAAAATTCAGTGTTCACATTCGAAAACATCCATTGGAAACACAATATGTTTACCAACTGTAAGACCAGGAACATTGTGTACGCAATTGTCTGTCCGTGCCCTATGTTATACATAGGCAAAACAACACAAGAAGTCAGACAGAGAATAACGCAGCACAAATCAAGGATTTGCAGATTGGTGGAAAATGCGCCATTGGTAAACCATTGGGTGGCCAAGAATCATGATCAAAATGATTTGAAATGGACAGTACTATCTAAGATAGAAAGAGATCCTCGAGGTGGGGATTTGGAAGCACGACTAAACCAACAAGAGGCGTTGTTGATAATGAAGTTCAACACTGCAATTAGAGGGTTGAATGAGATTTCAGAGATTTACAAACCGAATTCATAAAAGAACTTCGTTCAGACATTGGACCATTGTTTAGCACATCAGCCCAATGTGTCATCAGTACTTTATCTCCACTCCCTGAGTCCTTGATCAATTTATGGGGCATCAGAGCCCCCCCAAATTTGAGCCAAGAATTAAAATATCTATACTGCCATCCGTATCAAATTATGCCGAGGAACCCCACAGTTCCGCGATCCATCAATCACAGTTTAATTCCGTGACTTGCCGGAATCAATCAAGACTGGAGCTATTCCCTAAACAGGGTCATAAAACTACATTTCCCAGCACCCCTAGCCGGAAACCGGCTAATAAACAGGAAGCAATCCGCGCTGACATCCGCAGCAGTTTACAGACTGAGGAAAATGTACAGAGTCGCACTGCAGGACTAGAACAGATTAAACACGGTAAGAAGGACGTTATAATGGGGCTATGTATTGTATCTCGTAGCGAGTGGGGCCAGACAAAAATTATTGACGTACGCATGTCCTTTCTTGACAGATTTTCAAGAAATAGACGTAGCGGCCGCAACCGGCAACCAGGACAGCCTGCCCATTGACGGTAGGCAATGTTCCCCGGTGTATAATATGTTTTAAAATGAACTGCGGGGGCAAACCATTTAACATTGGTCTCGTATTTCAGGATTGGAAGCGGCTCTCACGAGCAGGAACCCGCGCATAGAGCGGGTGAGTAAACCAATGACAACGATGATATAAGTTCTATTAAAAAAAAGGCTGTATGTGATGTCTAAAAGTGGTCAATGTCTTTCTCTAGCTCCCTCTGGTGTGAATTTGGAAATACAATCTTTGTGGCATACAGGTGGTTAACTTGGACCCAAGATTGAAGGTATGACTAGGGCAAGCAGGGTGCTTTTCAGGAAGGGGCGACAGGCTCTTAGACCAGAGTAAAACTCAAGTTTGTGTCTCTCTGTTTGTTTTTTAGCAAAACTATTGGTCCTGAGGAGAACCCTTGAGTCATTGGGGTTTGAAACGTGTCGACCGATCTGGTTCTGGGTCATATAGAATATAAGATTGGATTCGTGACTGTAAATAGCAAAAGAATGTTTTCCTTTGTCAGATCATTTGAATAATTTGTAATGTGGTGAAAAACATTGTCTTTATTCATTACTTTTTGTAGTAGTTTTTGACACTGGGACCTTCGTGTGTGTGAGTGTGGATAGTGGCAGTGTATTGTGAATGTTTGGCCAAGAATGCGTGAAATGGATAGCGTGTCGTAAAAACTTTTCTTGTTTAGTTACAATTGCATTTTCTGATATATGTACATATATGTATATAGTCTGTTTGTTTCATTGGTGTTTTCATGCACAAATAATTACGTGTAAAAATTCAGTGATGTGTAAAAAAAGAGTACTAAAATTGTATTTTTGCAAATTTAAAAGCAGGTTATTATGTTATGTTCATAACAACCGTTTTCTTCCCCTAAAAAATAGTAGGTTAAGTTGATGTTCTCAGCGCTGGCATCGGTGTTGTTTGTTTAGTTAAGGCTGGCTCAGCCTCGCTGTGTAAAGAGTCAAGACCCGTAGTGTTGTCTTTCTTTGCACATTTGGGCACAAATCTATTGTAAAATTCAGTTAAACCCATGAATGATCTTTAATTAGTCTTCATTCTCCGGTGGACACAAATCTTCAATGGATTTCTCTAAACTAGATTAGGTTAAATTCCTTTGGCCGATAATTTGTACCCTAAATAATCTACTGTGGGGGTGTTCCATTTACACCTCTCAGGATTAAGTGTTACTCCTTTGCTCTTTAATATAGACAGTACCTGATATACAGCCCGATTCATCATCGGCATGTTTTGCGAGTCTGTAATAGCGAATAATAAGGAATCGCTATTACAGACTCGCAAAACGGGATTCATGTAGGAATCGCAAAATAAATTGCGATTCCTACACATTCCTTATTTGCGATTAGCAAATTGCTAATCGGAAATAAGAAATAACTCCCCATTCATTCCTATGGGCCTAAATGCCCATAGGAATGAATGGGGAGTTATTCATTATTTGCGATTAGCAATTTGCTAATCGCAAATAAGGATGCGATTTCAAGGGTGCTAGGGGTGTCCAAAGGACACCCTGTAGCACCCCTGAAAGGTAATCTACATTGGTGTTGCGCACACACAAGTCCAAAGGACATGTGTGTGTGCAACATGCAACTTAGAAAAATGCATTTAAAAGCATTTTTCTAAGTTTTCGCTATTTACCACGAGGTTTGACCTCGCGGTAAATAGTGGCCCGAAATTGCGATTTGGCAATTTAAAAATGGTTAATGAATTGCATTTCAGAAATCTCAGATAGAGATTCCTTAAATGTAATTCCTCGCAATTTAGCGAATTCGCTATTACTGATTTTTGCTTTTGGGATGATGAATCCTAAATGCAAAAATTGCGCTCACAAAGGGCCAGATTCTCAGATTCTGGCCCTTTGCGAGCGCAATTAAGCTTCATGTATCTGGTCGTATGTCTTTCATCATGCTGCTTTTGGTTCTCCACATAAAACAGTACATCATCCTGGAAAGCTTCCAGACCAACTAAGCCTTTGAACAAACTTTCCATCGCTCTTTGGAATACAGCAGACGCCGAAGGTGTCCAAAGAGCATACATTTAAACTGATAGAAACTCTCAGGAGTGATGAACAATGTATATTGTCTGGACTCAGGATGTGATTTAATCTGGTGATATGCAGATGTCATATCCAGCAAACTCAACATCTTACCACTTTTAAGTTTGGAAAGCATCTCTGATATTTGGCAAAAGGTAACGATCGCCACATATCTGAACATTTAAATAGTGCATATCTACACATATTCTAATACGAGCCAGAACAACAAGTGCAACCCAGTCAGAAGATTCAATGGGTTCAATTACATCATTCTTCTATAACTTCTATAGATCCTTATTCAATTCTGCTCGCAAGGCTAACAGCATTCTACAGACATTATGTACCCAGATTGAGCTCCCTCATTTACTCCTATTTTGTAAAGGAACTCTTTAAACAAGGCTAACTCTTCTTTGAATACCACCGGATATCACTCTTCCCATGTATTTCTCTTTATCACTAACTAGCAGCCCGTCCCGACGTTGTTCGGGAGCAATCAGGCTTCAGGGCCCCCGCCCGCCCCGACATTGTCCGTGGGTCCCCCGGAGCGCACCCGCGGCCGCTTCACCTACCTCAGCTGCCGCTCCTCCCCGCACTCCTGAGTTCACCGCTCCTCCCCGCCTGTCCGCCGCTCCTCACCACTCCTCCCCGCCTGTCCGCAGCTCCTCCCCACCGCTCCTCCCCGCCTGTCCACCGCTCCTCCCCGCCTGTCCACCGCTCCTCCCCGCGCTCATGTCCGCCGCTCCTCTTCGCACTCCTGTACGCTGCTCCTCCCCGCGCTCCTGATGTCAACACGCATGTCGCAGCCGGCGCTACTTCCAAGGGACTACTTTTTTTTCGGAAATGTTTTAAAGTACGTATATTTTTTGTTTATATAGCCTATGTCCATCTGCAGACCCTTGGATTGGCGCTGTGGTTCCAGAGTTTACCCGCCTCAAAGGTTCAAAGTTCTCTCTTTAATTTAGTAGTATAGATGGTGCTTTGCGCGCCCGTGCGCACGCAGATGTCTGTGCAAGTGCTCGTCTTCAGGGTGGGGCTGGTGACGATTGTCATGCGCAGAAGCGCAATTAAAAGTGCGTGTCAGGCTTGTGAGGTTGGCATCCCACCCAGGCCCCAGCCACCAGCCACAGTTTCTACAGAAAGAGACCGTCACGGTCACAGTGCAGCACCCCAGGCCATAATTTAATTATTGCCCCGCTGCCAGGGTAGCCGGCCTTGCCCTCTCTTCGGCTGCCCGCTTGGCGCTGGTGCCTGCCTGCCTCTGAAGCTGCAGCAGGCCACCCAGGCCTCGGGTGAGTCTGTCAGGTATACTAAGTGGTAGATAATCAGGTGAAGCCAAAGGGTGTGTTACATACACACAGAGTACAGACACAGAGATCCCAAGTGGAGATGCACACAGACATAACAACGCGGCTCTGAACACACCCGCGCGTATCTACATAAGGCAATGCACACAGAGAGACTGAACTAATACTAAAAATGCACCGACAGATGTCCAGAGTAGTGATTGCACACGGCACACAGCCATGCTTAAAAGAAGGCTAGGCATGGAGATGCATGTGAGCAGTCTTATTAAGTACATGCAGTGCAGTGCCTTCACCCTGATGGACAAAACATTCCATGTCCATTTGAAGTGAAACTTAAAGTTTAAAGGTGCAAGAGTCAAGACCCATGCCAGCCGGGATATGACCACGCGCAATCTGGCACCCGAATCTCCTTCGCCCCCTGCCCAGAGTGCACGCAGCATCCCCCACCTTGCCGAGGAGTAGCGGGCCCCACGCCCACGGAGGCTCCCGAGGGGCTTTGGCCCCTTCTTGTGTTATTAATTCTACCTGCAAGCCTCGCGCTTCTTTTGTGTACATCAATGTGTTTTGTACGTTTAATCCTCGTGTTCCTCGCCGTCCATCCAGCCTGACACCCAGTCTCGAGGCATGCAAATAACTTTGAATAAGATGCCCTTATTTCAGACGGGAGAAAGGGGCCATTATACTCTGCTCATCTCTTACACAGATTATGCCCAGGCATTTGCGCCAGCAGTTTTCGGAAAAGAGAGTTTAAAAACACTGCTCTCAATGCTTGGGGGGGGGGTCGCACGGGGGTGGGGGACGGGGGGGTGGGGTGTTAAAAATAAAGTAAAGAAAGCTTACCTGACCGCCTTGGTCCGCGCCACCTCTCCTGCCGAGTAGGGGTCCTGCGTTTGCGCTTCTGATGTCAGCACGCAAGTCCCGGCCGGCGCTACTTCCAAGGGACTACTTTTTTTTTGTTTGTAAATTTTTTAAAGAACGTATATATATTTTTTTTATATAGCCTATGTCCATCTGCAGACCCTGACAATTACAACGATGTATTGGGTGTGTGGATTGGCGCTGTGGTTCTCGAGTTTACCTTGCCAAAAGGTTTGTGTTCTCTCTTTATAATAGTAGTATAGATATAGATACTTGCAAGTACTCTTTCTTAAGTATTCCTTGATCAGGATGATTGGAATCTTACAGAATCCACACATTTCGTTGATCATGCCATCCCAAGTGATATGCATCATCCTTCGCTACATCCACAATCCCCTGCGACTTGTTGTTCTTAAAGCTTAATTCTGCATCAAACTCTTTCAATGCTTCAATGGGTTTACCCCCATAACCACCTGGACGAATTGTAGAACTCTTTAGTTGAACTCCTTGTTCACAGAATAATGCCCTCCATTTTTTTTACTTATTATTGTGAATGGAGACCCAGAGTCTGCCATTACCCTGACCTCTAAACAATTTATAGATATCAAGCAAAGAGGTATTTTTGTACCTTGTAATGTCACTCGTCATACCTCCTTCTGCTGCTGGTTTGAACTTGCATCAGTAATAGTGAATAATTCATCTTCCTCGCTGGAAGAAGTCTCGCCCTCATTGAGTATGTTTGGTTCAATTCTAAGTACTTTGCTTGAAGATGCCTTGCCTGCTGATCTAATCACTCTTACAAAATGTATTTTTTTCATGTATTTAGCGCAAAATCTATGTCTGAACACACTTTTGCATTAGCAAGGGGAGACGTACTTCCACACCTCTAACACTCTAATCACTTAAATATCAGTTTCTTGTCTTCCTTTTCACTTTTGTTGACTTATCTGGTTCATCTTTCTTCTTGTCTTTTTTATTTTCACTTTTAACAGATAACACACCTTGCGCTTGTGATTGTACCTTAACATCATATATATTGACATCTGTTCCATATATAACGTTGCACTTAATATCCTAGTCTCAATTTCTATAGCTTTCTGTAATGTTAAATTATGAGTAGTTAATAAGGCTTCTTGCACGTTCTTGTTTTTTTCCCACTAACTGGTCTCTAATCATCTCCTCTTCAAACGTTTTGTACTCACAAGACACAGCTAGGATTCTTAAGGCACCTACATAACTGAATGCAGATTCAGCCACAACTTGTACTCTTTTGTAGAACGTATGTCTTTCCATTATGAAATTCTTGCATGCTTTGAATCTCACATCCAGTCTTTATGGCAGAAGCATATTCAACCTCTGCGCCATCTCTTTCACCATCCACCACAAGTTCCACTTCTTTGGGAATGTGCTTTAGTATTTTGCGACCTTCAGTGCTCAATAGTGTTTTAAAATAGTACACTTCTTTTTATGTGTAAATGACTTTCCCTCAAGGGCATCTAGATACACTTCGAACCCTTCCTTCAACTGCTCCCAATCAGCCTCAGATAATGATGGATTTCGTAAAAACGCAGGAGGTGGTGCAATTGACTGTTGCATTGTGGTATTCAGCTACTCGACAACCCTGGAGGAAATGTACCAATTGGCGCTGTTCAAAGAGCAAATGATGTGCGGATCATCGGTGGAACTGCCCACTGACAAATGCACTATAAAGGTGTTATGCTTTCGGCGCTTCCAATGATTTGTCTCTAAAATAAGAATGTTTTAGTCAAAATAAACCTTAGGATCTTGGCCTTGCTATAGTTGATGGGGTGCCTAGAGATGACAGTTACAGTTTGCTGTTCAGGCTGCCAGACAAGCAGAGTTTATAGCTGTCTCTTACCTGGTAGAAGAATAATAATAATCATATTTGGGATCCATATGAATCAGAAGAGGTTCTCTTAGTCCTCCATAGAGCCTTCGCTGTAGTGGCGCTGCTGAACACACTGAAGATTTGCAGACCAGGCACCGTGTTAGAGGCACTCATTTAGCAATATATTATGTTTTTCAAGACAAATTCTCAGCCCTGATGTGCTTAAGGTTTTTTCCAAGTGCATGGTGGGGCTCATTTCTTTTGGTTTCCTTTAGGGGTTGCCAGACTTTCCCTGGTGGTCCCATGTTGAATTACCACTTTAAATATGGCAGATGTTCTGGTGTACATTTGATGACAGCACTATGGAAGTTGGGCCATCAGCCAAAGATTTCCACCTCCTTACCCAGATGGGCTACACCATCATTCTACCTGGCACTTCCCTCTACTCTAAATAGAGTAAGTAAACCTTGACTTTGGTGGACGGAGCATATTTCAGTTTTTGGAGGATGTCCCATATACTCCACACTGTAAATGACTCCAAGATCACTATTTCAATAACTACTATCTCATTTGTAATTATTTTGTCACTTATTTGACTTCTACTGAATAAGACTTCACTTGACATCATGAATTCCCTATTTCTCACCCAGTGTGAATAATCCCACTACAAACCATAATCTTAACCTAATCCCACTCTTGGACATTACCCCAACCCCACACTGAATCCTAACTCCAACACTTACCTTGACCTTAAACCTATACGCCTACCCAGACTCCTAAGCAAACACTTACCCATAAGCTTCTTACCCATAATCCTAATTTTAACTGTAACCCTGACTCTACCCTTTTTCTTACATTGACCCTTAAAACCTTCCTTTGTTATGTTATGTTACTGGAGCTTGTAGCCCACACAGATACTCCGAGGAGTGTCCCGGCACGGTCCTTAAGGAGTGAGGGGAAACAGATAAAATGAAAATAAACTTTTCATATTTTTTTTTAACAGATTGGGGTCCTGAATGCTATGGAGGGCAAAATAAAGCGAGTTCCAAGCCAGAGCAGCCCTAAGGGCAAGAGAACTTCTGCCCATCCTTTGCAGGCGAAAGCAAGGTACATGGGCTAGGAGTTGAGAGGCAGAGTGCAGTTGTCTAGCTGGAGTGTAGAACATAAAGCGTTTCTGCAAATAGATTAGGCCGTAAGCATGCAAGGCACGATGAGCCATTGTGAAACCTGAATCTGCTAAGTTGCCATGTGCCCCACCATCTTTGTAACTACAGCGTCCATTTCACCTCTGTCCCACTGACCACGTACAGGTCTACCTGCACTCGAGCTGACCTTTTCCCCGCACCCATGCTAAAATGTTCCTGGAATGCTGAGATGGCAGATGACCTCACCCGGGATTACATTCCTGTTCAAACTACACGGCAAGAGGCAGGTGATGTGACTAAGGCTTAGACTGCCCTATTCCAGCATCAAGCTCCGTGACAAAGGGCAGGTGATCCGTATCTCCATCCCGCAAGCTATATGAACTTTCTGCATTCCTTCTCTGCGAATGGAGTGTCCACGTCCTATAAAGGATGATGCGTGCTCCTTGCAAATTGAACAGTCTCCCACTACCTACATCCAGTGGGTCACAGACACTTTTCCATCTCTAGAGATTCCTGTGTCAGATTAATAAACCTGTGTTTCTTCACTCCCAGTGGTGTGGTCTCCCATTTTTGAATGTACTTGGAGGAAGCTGTTGACTTGGGTGTTTACTACAACGCTGGGTGGTCTACTTCTAAGACCCCCTGGTTCTACACCATGACCAGGGCTTTAAACTTAACTCGATCAACTACGGGCAACCAGTAGAGTATATGCAAATGCTATCTTACACTGCTTCTGATTGGGATCTTAAAAAGAAGCCTTGCCGCCGCATTCTGGACTACCTGTCATAGAGAGCTCCTTTGAACACCCAGTCCATGCAAAATGTGCTAAAGAAATATTATTCACTTCAAGAAGGATATCACAACTTTCACATTGGGAGGTGATCCCTGGGGAGACAAAGGGGAGGGAATCTAAAACTGTGCAATTTAAATTTTTCAGAAATGCAGAGAACAACTGTAGAAATATGTCAAGCTGCAGAGAGCTAATGGGTGGTTACTATTCATCTGGTGTGAGATTTCACATAATAGCCACACAATTATACCGCCAATAATAAACTTTATGTCTTTCATAAACGGCTAATCAGAGCATTTCTTGGAATGAACTACGAAAGACAGAGTTACAGTGTTCAAATTCACCAAGGAACCCTAGCGTGAGAAAATAGAGTGGAATTATCAAACAGCTACTGAAAGTACGAGAGGTTGCAAGAGCCACAGCTAAACAGTTAATCATAGGTAAGTACCCAAAGAAAACAATTGGAACATCAGTTGCCACAGTGCTAATATACATCAAATTTATATATAATAAACATTTCTTATGACACAGTAATAAATGTTAGAAAGGACTTAATTTCAACTATCTTTTTTCTGAGTACCATACTGCATGATTTAAAGTCTGAACAGGAGGATTCAACACTCAGTATTACAAACAGCATTGTAATGTAATGTATTGCAACTTATATAGCGCACGTATCACCCGAAGGCATCAAGGCGCTTGCCTTGGGAACCCGTCCTGGCTTTTTCCCTGTGAGATAACCCCTACTGGGCATCCCCAAGGTGAAAGCCAGGCATCCCACAGCGGGTGGGCTGCCATAGTGGAGATTAAGCAAGCTATTGCCCAGATGTGCAGCGTGGGACCCCATGATTAGAGTAGGCACCGAGGCGAGAATTATCGAGTCCGTGGACATTTTTGGGCTCAGGACCCTGCCGCGTCAGGAATTGAACCCTGGTCCCGGGCCAGACCTCTGCATCAGGGTCTGCCGTTCTAATCAGTGAGCCACACTCCTCCACAATCAGTGAGCCACACTCCTCCACATTTGACACTAAACAATTTTGAAGAAGGCCACAACAAAACAGTAAGGTCTACTGATAAATAAATAAGGGCCAGATGTATTAAGTACTAGTAGCAAAATACTTGCCGCAACTTGCGACCAGTATTTTTTCAATCAATGTGGTAATTTGCAAACCAACTTGTATTCTAATAGGTCCGTTCTCAAATTACTGATTTCTAGTCGGTCACATTTCAGCCTACCTCATAAATATTAATGATGGAGGACACGAATTGCGACTCACTAGATATCACAGCCATTACAGGGATGGTCACCTGCTGAGTTCAGCAGACAAACATTTTGCTATTGCTTTTAAATAAAGCATTTTTTTAATGCAACCTGTTTTCCTTTGGGAAATGGGAGTCATTAAAAAAAGTAAGTTTCTATTTTTAGGAATAGGCAGTGGTATATGGGACCACTGCTTACTCTTACAAAATGTTTTTGACAACATTCAGAAAGCGGGAGGGGTCCCTTGGGAATCTCTTCCCGTTTGCGAACAGCTTACAACTTCCTCTGAGGATGTGATAAAAGATTAATGTTTTGTAAACAGAATTTGGTCAGAAAACATTATTAAAATATATATGATCTTGAAGGCAGGTCGGGTTAAAATGCATGGGGTTGCGCTAATATTCAACTCACCTGTCGGTTCATCAAATTCTTTATGATAGTTGAAAAGTGTAAAAATGAATAAGATCCCAGTTGCCTCTATTGAAGGCTTTGTATGGCGTTATTCAAATATTTAAGCCCAAGTTTGTTCCAGGGTATCTGCAGGTCTTGATCTCATTTGTCTATTTTTGTTTGTCTCCTTCCTTCAGAGTAACTTACCACATGAGTGTTGTTGAACTTTGAGGTTAAAACTTGTTTTTAATATATTATTCTTGTACATGAACGTTTCCCTTTAGTGTTTTTGGCTGCTTCTCTTTAACATGATTATGAAATTACTTGAAAACTTTCTTATAGGCACTTTAAGAAAGGAGTTGCTGAAGTTATTAAGGTTAGCCTAAATTCCACAGAGGAGGAGCCTGTCAAATTTAGAATCAGGCTTATTATAACATCTAATGCACTTATTTCATTTTAATTTGCAGAAACTAGATATGCCAGTTTAAATTATGGGGGATCCTTTTAAATTGGGCCATGTTTTTAACATACTAATCGTATTGCACTTTTTCTAAATTCGGGGTTGGACTTATAACATCTAATGTAGTTTCTCTTCATTTTAGCAGTGGAAGCTATATTTGTCAGCGTAAATCAAAAGCAAGTTGCGTCAAATTTACCTCTCTATTTCCAACTATAATTTTAGAAAAAGCTGCAGAAAATAATATCCAACCCCAAGAGTAAGATATTCGAAACTACAGCATCACACTAACAATGCTGGGTTACGATTGCCTAATTGTTATAACAATCACACGCCTTTATTGTATGACAAGGTTCATTTTGGTTTAAAAATGTTACTTTGAACCTCTACTCCTATATGTAAAGATTTGAAAAGAATGACGACTTTCCAATTATCATACAGATAGAATCTTGATTTCATTAAAGACAACGGGAGGCTGACATTATGCAAAGACTTTTATTTGCTGACCAGACATGCCTACGGGGGCCAATCACACATGTGAAGAGTTTGTCTGGAAGGCTATGAATATGCCGGGATGTCTGTACGCTAATTTCTAACTCACCAGCCCAACGGGAGGAGGATGCAGCAAGATAACGCATGCAAAGAGTACTGAGGCAGTGGGAACGAGCAGTGCTACAGGCGCAGCACAGAGAGATGCAACGGGGGCCCATAACGAACCTCCATCAAAACTAAACTGAAAGAAGTTCCCAGCCAAAAATGGCAGGCAACTAACAATAGCCTAGGAGGGGAGCTTACAACCACGTCTTCGCGCCTCCTGGCACTGCTGATCAACTAGTGCAGATTTTGTCTCAGACTGAGACTAAAGTGGCACAACAAGGCCGGATAACAAAGAGGACAGTGAGAGAACCTAGCGAGATCTTCCCAGGCCCATCCAGTGGGGAGGACAGGGTGAGAACGATAGCGCTAGGAGCTGACAAGAGGTGCAGGATCGTTTTGGTGGCGTACCCTTCACAGCTGCAGTTGGAACAAAGAGACAAATAGGGTGAACACAGTGCCCTGAATACATACCGCCTACTCCCCACTCAGCCCATACAAGATTGCAGGAACAAAGGAACCAACAGTAGGTGGAAGGTCCCAGAGATATCACCCCTGCAGCTCTCCAGAGAGAAGACCCCACAAGTAGCCATAAGAAAACCAACAGACAATTAAAGGAGGAAAGGAAACGATCAACATAGATAGGGACAAAACAGAGAGAGGATCAACGACAAAAAAGAGACACAGGAAACAGTGGTATAAAAGTGGTAAACAGGGACACACCAAAAGATCAAGCAAGATAAGCAAGGCAAACAAAGCAAACAAGCAAACATGACAGAGACAGAGCTGACAGCAACAACAACTAAAGAATAGCAAGGGAGAACCAGCGACATCCGACTCACCGATAAAACAAAATCCAGACATCAACAGCACCCTAGAAATGATCCTAAAAAAGCTAGCCAAAGTGCATGGCCTGGCGAAAACTACAAAGCTTACCACAGACACGATCCAACTAGAGATCGCAGCAGTCAGAGCATGCCTGAATTCAGTGAATAGCAAGTTCGCAGTGGCTGAACAAAGGATCTGTGACGTAGAGGACTCTACCCATAGCTCGAGCAAGGAGGTGAAAACAATAACGAAAATCACGGAGTCACTCCAGAAACAGACAGCGGAGATGGAAGACCGAAATTGCAGAGGGAACATCCGAATACTAGGGATACCGGAAGGTTCAGAAGATGCAGCAGGGTCCTGCTCCGCCTTCCTCGAAGATCTGATCCCCAAGCTCACCAATCTAAAATGTGTTTGCCAATTTGAACTGGAATGGGCCCAGAGAATTCCCGCTTTCAAATCCTCATCATCGAAAACAGCACGGCCTATCATCTGTAAGCCCTTGAGATCGCAACATACGGAAGAGATTTTTAACTATGCCCGCAAAATCACCAAATCTGCTGGAGAGGTCACAAGATCATCCTCACAAGGACTACTCTAAACCCACTGTCGACACCAGGAAGGGTTTCCTTGCTCTAAGTGACAGACTCGGGAATAAAAACATCCAATTCTCATTTGCTGCCCCTGCAAAATTCAAGAAAATTGATAAAGGCAAAAACCACTTCTTCACCGATCCCAAAGACCTGGCGAACTACCTGGAAGGTCCAGCTGCTCTGGATATGAAAACCTCACAGCCCGGCTCTGCCAAGAGAGGACCGTCGCCAGAGCCGACTACCGGATGATCAGTAACCCTAAGGGAGCGACCCCAAAAACAACGGCCATATCTACCTCATGGATAACAAGACCTGCAACCGGCACCTACCTAAAAAAAAAAAACGCAACACCTACCTCGTTCAGATGGCACTAACAACCATCAACAAGTTCACTAACAGACATCAACAAGGTTCGCAAGATGGAGACCAACACCAAGAAGCCTACCTCAAGATGCCAACTTTAAAGAACTCTAAAGAACCACTGGAAGCACGGCATGGTATCCTTTTGAACAATCAGGCTGTACTCACAGTGCCCTACATGTATATATGTACCGTAGAAAAAAATGTTTACATGAGAGTATGCATGCCAAGTACCCGACAACACTTCTCTGTGAGGCGAAATAGCGATCCTGCCGTCACACCTCTGATATACGAGTATTTCACTGGGGGGAGGCGGGGAGGGAGGGGTCGAGTGAGGGTGGAGAAAACCGCACTAGGACTTCTCAGTTTTCTGTCTTCTGTATTTTCTGTATTTTCCACTCTTAACTTTGTTTCACACCTTCGTTTCCATTACATACTGTATCTGACGAATCCTGAAGGTCAACGTAGGGGAGAGGCCACCCAGCCTAATACAACTGGGAGGGATCACCTCTGGATAGAGAAGTACAGGAGAGGCAAGATTCACCTGAGTCTTGGGCATACTGAATCGCCACACCACACTACAACCGATGACTCTTAACAACAAACTCACCCTGACAACAGTCCTTAACATCGTATCCCTCAATGTCAAAGGTCTGAATCACCCTGTTGAACGCCGGAAGATAATATACTATCTAGTAAAAACTAAAGGCGATATAGTACTCCTACAGGAAACCAAACTCCCCATGGAGAATGCCAAACTAGTCAGAGGAAATTGGATCGCGCAGATGGCTTGTTCACCAGCTGACAAACAGAAGAGGGGGGTCCTGACCCTGATATCCAAAAGTTCAAACATAACAATAGACTCACATTCCCATGACAATGAGGGTAGAATTCTAGTAACACATCTGAGGAGGGGGTGGAGCGGATCCACGTAGCAAACATATACGGCCCCAATGCAGACGACCCATCCTTTTGGGCGGAGGCATCACGCACGCTAGATAGCTTCCCCTGTTGGACTGTAAGTTTCCAACTCGGCCTGTGAGGCCTGCAAAACTAAATTGCATTGCCAAGTCAAGTGAACATGGCATGCGGATTGCAACACTCAGACCGAGCACACAGAGACAGTCCCCCACCCTAACCTTTTGGCTAAAGCCGTTTCCAAGGACTGTTTGCAGCTGTCTA